>NW_023597054.1:63198588-63229044 GCF_011947565.3 Pollicipes pollicipes | reverse complement strand
TCTCTCTCTCTCTCTCTCTCTCTCTCTCTCTCTCTCTCTCTCTCTCTCTCTCTCTCCCTGAGAGAGAGAGAGAGAGAGAGAGAGAGAGAGAGAGAGAGAGAGAGAGAGAGAGAGAGAGAGAGAGAGAGAGAGAGAGAGAGAAAGATGCAAACAAGTAGTCAGAACACAGGGAGACGCCCACAAATCAGATGAAATCTAATTTTCATACCGAATTCGCATCTCATCATGTTCCCACGGGAATATAATCTGGCTTGGCCTGCCGAGGAGTAAGCCTTGCTGCACATCTCTACTAATACTTTTTCAAGATGCCGAGAACTTATCATGCATCTGACCAGCATGCAGTGTTATCCCTCGCGTTCAAAAGCCATCTGACCTATCACACGCGCGCGCCTGACGTTTGAGACCATCTGCTGTCACGGTCCGCCTGGCTCCCCGACAGGAAGTCTGCAGCATTTCGCCGTCGACGCCTGGCCGGTGTTCGAGGCGAACGGCGCCATTCACGTGTGGCACCACGCCGAGGGGGAGCCGCCCTCCTGGCACCCGCCCATACACCCGCACATTGCCAGCGGACGCTACAAGTTCTGCGGCCGCTCCGAGCATACGGTGTTTGCCCATATCCAGGTGGGTGGGGCGAGGGACACCTAAGGTGCGTCCACTTTCGGTTGGGATGTGATGGCGCGTGCGAGCGTCCGGGGTCGATTGAGGGGTGTTGTGTACAGTAGATTCTCTTTGTTATATCTCGCATGTGCAACGAATCGTCATTTCATGCGGCCACAGATATTGCGTTGTGAAGTTTGTGAATGTTTCTACGTGGCTTGGGCCTCAAAAGTTGCGTCTGTAATGAAAGGAAACATTGAAGCCTGCTGTAGGTTTAGAGAATTCTCCCTCTCCCTCGTCATATTTCGCCGGTTTCTACGAAGCGGTTTGAAGCAGATCATTAAACTTTCCTGCTTTTTCCTCGACGCATCTTTCCAACGAATTGTGTCAAAATTTTGCTGGTACATGACATGTTTAGCGGCATTTCCAGAGTATAGCATTGGGGTGACTTCCAGCAAACTCCGGCAATCATGTCAAGATGGTGCCGTTTACAGCAGTAACTGATACTTTCGGTGAATAAAACATCGCATAATAGGCATCGTTATCGCCATATAGCAAAACTAGTGCGGCAGAAGCCGTTCCGAGATTCAGAAAACGGGAGTTTTTGGGCGGCGCGAAGTGCATTACGGATTACTGATGTAGAGCGGATATTTCTCTGTGTGTAAAGCCTTGCACTTCCGCCCTTACTTATATAACTATTTGCGCAATTATTTGATACATCCGGTGATAAAAACGTGTCAGGTTTCGCGACATTGGCTACCGAGGACCATAACCTCAAACTGATGCATGCACTACGGTGCTATACATTGACAGTGTTGGGAAACATTCGCACGCTAGAAGATGGAGGAAGGGTAATATATATTTTGCACGTAGGTGCCTCCAGGGTCAGTGTAAGGGAAATGGAATTATGCAACCTGGAGCCTGGCTGACTTTAACGATGCATTGGATTCCACTCCTTACTTTTGTACAAAAGCCAGCATATCAAATATTGGTGTCACAAGGGAGTCCAGGAAGGGTGGGATTGCAATACATGGAGCTAAGTACACGGAGACCGTGGCCACTAACAGCAGGCTGCCGAGGACGCTGCGACCACTCTTCAATCATGTGCCTCTGCTCTGCATTCTTCGGAGAACTAAATACGCCTATGGGCGCAATCTAAAATGTCATAAAAGCACTTAGCCTTGTTTGCAAGTCTGCATTACCTTTATGAGAATGAAGTGAAACCTATGCTTACTAAAGAAAGCTTAACTCACCTTAATTTGCATTATTGCAGCCGATAATGAGATATGATAACTTCTCAGCCTTTGTTGTCCTCCATTCCAATAGTCGCTATGGCTGTACACATGCCTAAATTGTGGCCTGAATCAGTTTTTATACGTCTTACAACAAATCAAACAACCATTCCGCTGCTCTCCATGCTTCCAGAAAAGTCCTGTGTTTACAAGTTTTGTTTTCAGTCCATTTTGCAGCGCAGAAATGCTTTCAATAATTTTTTGTTTCGAGATATTTTCATCAAAGTTATTGGACGAAACATCAGCGTGTACGACGTAAAAGCATGTTTGTAGGGAGTGATGAGTCATTCGCCAATTGCCCTTCGTGACACAGATCGGCCGGATGCCAGCTGCGCAAACTATTTCAATTTTGGAATATTTATTGGTAACCCAATGTTACCAAATATTAACAAAGAACATTTCAATCAGAATGCAACCTTTGGCACAAACTGGATAACTTATGTCTGTCGTCCTGAAGCCGGTTGGATTCCTCTTCCACGAATCTTGGGAAAGGTCTTGAACCTGGCTGCTACCTGCGGTGTAGAGGCCGTCATAGGACTGGTAAACCCATATCCATCGGCACGAAGCGGGTTAGTCCACAAGTTGATAACCAATCTGGGAAGACCATATGTACAGGTTCGGCCACTAAAATGAAGCTCACAATATAAGCTACAAGTACGACTACAGGCACAGAGAATACTGCCTGTTTTCTAGCCTGCCAGTGGTCCAATGCTCACATTAGTCTGTCCATCAAGCCTGGTCGTCAAAAATGAGGTTTTAATATTATGGAATAGTAATGCATGTAACATAATTCGAACAACTGAAGTTTAACAGCCTGTTTAGGACTCAAAATTAAATTGACAGCGCTGACACTACCTCAGCAATAGTGTCAAGCGATGTTTAACAATTTGTTCAGCAAGACAGCAAGCAAAAACTAAGATTTGTTGTGACAACTTTTAAAAACCGAATAACGATCATACATATAACGGTCATCATGTTTTATCATTAGTTTGCATCATTTATCAGGTATTATGTATGCACCTAATTTTGCAGATTAATAATGCACCCAACATGCAATGCGGCAGCAAAGCATGAAACGCTGAGGTACTACACATACAAAATTGCTGCAGCTCACCCAAGGTCCTTATGCAGTCACTTCATGGCTAAAAGAGCTGTCAATCAAAAGGAATTAGCCAGAAATATTATTATCAACTATTACTAAAGAATCATGAGCCTACTAGTAGCAAAACAACACACCGAAAACAAGCAGGGGACTCATGCTATTAGGTCTGAGGTATTTTTCGCGGCTGTGAAATTTGTCTTCGAATACGGCACTCTAACTAACATCCAACCTTCTGTCCTGAAAAGTTATTAAAATGAGAAGACCACGTAGTTTGTCAATGTTCGTTTTAAACATAGATTAGCCCGATAAACAATAGATAAACATAGATAAACATAGATAAACACAGATTAGCCTACACTTCAACGGGTTTTTAAAATGCATAATCATACCATGCACTACTGGTGACCACCCCATTCCCTCGGGGCATTCTTTCATGCAACCAACAATGAAATCGTTCAATTATTGTTGTGCGCTGTGACGTAGGGAGGATCAAAATCGCGGACGTTAATTTTGAAATGTCATGCACCATGCTTTATTTGATCTTCCATACGAGTGACGTTCAGTTTCACTCCAGCGACATTGCATGCCATTACATGTTTTATACATGTCCACATAGTCTAATGAACGAGACGACAATGAAGCCCCTGTATGATTACAAACAGGATTTAAGCAATTGGTTTAATAGCATTGTCAACGTATTGTGATAGGAAAGTGGAAAATATGTGGGTAACACACCTTTATGTAATAAGCGAAACACATTATATTGGACGTGACGAGTATGCAGTTGATTTAATGCTCACCAATTTGAATATTTTAAGCGGGTTGGTAAGCGAGCAAAGTGTTTAACATCCCAGGCGGGTGTAAGTCAGTGGATAAAGCCTTCATGTCGCAGGAAATCGGTGGGCACCGCGTATGGTTGTACCGGTGCAGTACTGAACTGCTACGAACACCGTAACAGTGAAGAGCTGTGCGGTAGGAGTTGATAAGCCTTGAGGCGAACCACCTGCAGTTTACTAACCGTATGAGGTGTAAGTCCATGAATTTGTTTACCTTTCCGAACCGCCATACAGACGCCTGCAGTTACAATATCTGGGCCCTCTCTAAGCTCATGGTAGCTTCAAGGGCGTGTTTCGAGAAGCATGAATGTCCAGCAGCGTCGCGAAATCGTCAAGTTGTTCCAAAACGTGATTGTCAACGGCCCTTGCGATTGGTTTAGTCATGAACAGCAGGTCATCGCTTTACCGGACCCACGACAGCCATCTGCATTGAGCGGAATCGCACCGGTCGATTCTTATTTTCCCGACCCCGGCCAGAACCCCGAACCTGGTCTGGAAATAACTTTGCCTAAAGTGACACAGTCCTTTCCCTGACCCTGTCCTGACTACGACTACCTGACCCAGCCCGGACTCGGACCACCCTCACCATAACCCTGACCTAACATGAGCTTTACCTGACGACAGGACCTGCCTGAAAACGGTGCGGACAACGCGCACCTAGCTGTTCTTCACGGCAAGATTTTCACGGACGGTAACGACCTGGAGGAAAGGCTGCGCTGGCGCTGGATCCGCCACAACTGGACGGCCACCTGGGAGGCCCACCCCGAGCAGAAGCACCGATTCACTACCCGTATCAGCACCTCCTTCACTGTGCTGAACATGTTCCACGACCTCTACCACAATGACGTTGTTGTGGAGCAGGTGAGGCTGCGAAGACACGAGGTTCTGCTCTGCAAGGATCGGGTCTTGGGAAAGTTAATAGTGATAGCCAGGCGAGTGGCTTACGGAGATGTCAATATGGGATTGCTGGCGTGGGTCTTGTATGTATTGGAAGCTGGCAAACGTTCGATTTGCGTCCTCATGTTTTTTTTTTATTTTGAGCTTTGTGTCTGGCATAACTTGGAGGCTTAGGCGTTAAGGTCAGAGGAATCAAAATTATACTGTTGCCGCTTCGCAGCTGTCATCTGTTCTTGAAATACGTAGCATTCAAGTCAAATGATGCCACAATTTCCGTCCAAGGTGAATTGTGTCATTTGATGTCCCCTTCATCTATATGGCCGTAACTCGGATAATCGCTCATTTACATTCTTCCTTTCAGCGACTGACACATTTGGAAAATGGTTAATAACGTTAACATAAGATATTTGTAAAACTTAGCCGGATTTCATCTTTCGTCTGAACAACACTTACCACATGATTGCAGCCGTAATCCTATATGATGATGTTATTTTTAGCTAAAATGACAACTTTAACGTTTCATGTAATTCTCGCTTGACACTGAATGAACTTTTCAAAGATTATGAACATTGTTGGCGTGTGTCGTATCCCAATTCGCACCCCTTGACCACACAGGCCAGAAAAAAATGACTGGGCTTCGGCTAGACACTTTTTTTGCGTACAGAGTTTGGATGACGAGGTTATGAGTTAGTAGCATTGCATGGTCAGAAAATCTTTGGTGTAAATGAGGTATAAAGCTACATAAGAGAGAGAGAGAGAGAGAGAGAGAGAGAGAGAGAGAGAGAGATATATATATATATATATATATATATATATATATATATATGCCTACCTTAATCATTATGCGCATTATCATTTATATTACGATGTGCTGGATGTTTGGGAAAATGCCTTTGGAAAAACTGAAGGAGAAGCTTGCACCAAACCGGGGGACGATGCTGCCTTGGCCTTCGTAAATATCAAAGTTATGGTCAAAACGTGTTTGCATCGGAACGCTTTGTGCGTTCACTTTTATGAGCCGACAATTTTTTTTTAGATGACTGACTCATCGTCTTTTATACGCATTTTTCAGGTTGGTCCTGGTCTTGTTTATATTGAGTTCAACGCACCCTTCGGCTCTGGAGTCGTGCAACAGATGGTGACACCTGTTGGAGACCTTTGTCAGCGTGTCGTTCATACAATCTACTGGGATCGTTCGTATGGTCTGGGCCCGCTCATCGCCAAGTTTACCTTCCTCGCGGAGGTCACTCAGGTAGGTGGCATAGTTCATCAGTACTTATCTGCCTTTAGTGCATGTGCTGCGCATAACAAGGCTCGTCATTGGGGTTTTCCGACGCACTTAGCGCTGCCGAAGCAGCATGGCGTCGTTGGCCTCTCACTCTGGCAGGAAAGGCGGGCACTGCGTGAAATCGAACCCCGTGCCTCTGGTTTCAAAGAAGCTCAGCGGCAAACGCAGACACGTTAACCACTTCACTATCGGCACCCCTGCGGGTTACAAGGCTCATCATTTTGTTAATCTTGTCTCAAGGGAAGTGGTTTTTATGTGAAAGGCAAACATTGCGTAAAGTTCGTCGTAATCTTCCAGGGCTGGCGTGCATTGTGCCTAGGCCGCAACGTGTTGTTGGCAGCCGCCTGTGGGCCAGCGAATGCTGCGCCGTTTAACACGGCCTCAAACTATCGCCGGTCAATGTTCTAGCTCCGGCCACAAGAAGGCCGGTTAGACGGTGCACTGACTGACCACACGAACGCCACAGTCAGACAGTGCTCGACTCTGGCCATATGAACGCCGGTCAGATAGTGCTCTTTGGTCAGGAGCGCGCCGATCAGACAGTGCTCTGGCTTTGGTCAGACGTGCGCCTGTCAGACAGTGTTCTGGCCTTGGTCAGACGTGTGCCGGTCAGACAGTGCTCTGCCTTCGGTCGGACGTGCGCCGATCAGACAGTGCTCTGGCTTTGGTCAGACGTGCGCCGGTCAGACAGTGCTCTGGCCTTGGTCAGCCGGGCGCCGGTCAGACAGCGCTAGTGACCATGCGTGTAAGGATCGAATATCGATAATGCAGTTTTTTGTCCCGATCACCAGCAATATGTGACTGTGAAAAGAGTTGAAACCTCGAAGAGAGAGGCACAGAGAGCATTCAACCGTTCAAGCAACGCACTAACAGACCGCACGGCGTGCAAGGTTGTTCTAGATGTGGACATTTGTGATCTTTTCCCTCACAAAAGCGACCTTGCTTTGACAGTTTGAGAGAGACGTGCGCATGTGGAACAGCAAGGACCATCTACCGCTGCCGGCCCTTGTGCGCGAGGATGCCACTATCCTCAAGTATCGGCGCTGGTTCTCGCAGTTCTACTCTGAGAACTCGCGCCGACCGCTGCGGCCCGTCGATTCGCTGGAGCTCTGAGCCGGACCAGCTAGAGCTCTGAGCCGGACCAGCTGGAGCTCTGAGCCACCGCCGACGGCGAATGCGTGCTGAACGCTCCAGATGCGCTTCATTGCCGACGCGCCCTCCACTGCCTCTCCTGCTGCTCTGCAGCTGTCTTCGGTTGTCTTTGACTCCCGACTTGAGGTCCGTTCTTTCAGACGCAGCGCGCAGCCGGTCTGTGCTTTCTGTCGGTGGCTCCTGCGACTAAGGTGTGTGGCGGTGTGGATGTCTCCAATGTATGTGCGTATGTATCCAATGTATGCACGTCCAGATATCCTAGCAGGCTCTCATCCGATGACCTGAACTAATACCGCTAGGCTTGTGACGAACTCGTGCAGTGCTGGTGCTCATGACTCATAGATTGGTGTTGAATAGCATTAGTGATAAGGGATGTTCAAACTCATTAGCAGCAAGTCAGGTTTCATATTCATAGGCTGGAGGGATCCAAGCTCGCGTAGGTCACTTCAGGCTTATGCTCAGGTGTAGGTTGTATAGTTTTCTGAAATTCGAAGCTATACATGTGTGTCTTACCCCACGGCCTTTGCGCAAATGTATAAATATGAAAAGATGGTGCGGCTTGTGTCCAAACATAGTAGCGTTCGGGTGAAGTGTGCAAAAATAGCACCTCAGAAATTAGACACAAAAAACTTACTGTGATTTGGAGTAGAAATCTGTCAGTCATGCTCGGCTGGATGCGTAAGAAGTGTGGGTGACATTTTTGTTTTGCTTGATTGGCATTACCGCACCTGCACAATGGTTTTTAACGATGCATTTCCTTGGGGCGTTTTCACCTTTCATTTGAGGGTGGATTTTAGCGCAATTAACAATACAGCTTTTGCGTTGGGTCTTTGTGTCTTTGCACGAGGGCGGATCCAGAACGTCGCCTTGGAGGAATCGAGGGAATCCAATAAGTTATCCTGATTTCCGAAAACTCGTCCATTGCTCTCCTTTTGCCTCAAGGACTGTAAGAAAGCTTCTGTTGGTAAAAAAATGCTTAGATTTTCTTCACAGTCCAGAGAAGTGATTTTTGCCCGACCTGGGCTGTCTTGGGGGAGGGAAACCATAGCCCGGTTTCCCCCATCCCCCCCCCTCCCACCCGCCCTGGATTCGCCCGTGTCATCGTATGCACACTAAAACCCAATGCAAAACCACCTGGCACGCCAAATACCGAACAACACGACAATCGCGTCACGCGTTGATTCATAACCTGCATGGAATGTCATAAGCGCACAGCTGTGTCACTGTGAACGTGTGTGTCACTCATGAGCGTTGATGAATATCAGAAATCAATCAGAGTAAGTAATGCGCCGGGTGCTGCTGTCTACATTGTGTTGTGTACGTAGTTAGCGTTATGTAATAAAGGGAACCTCTACAGTTTGACCATCATTTAATGTCGGTGGTGGACCCATCGAGAGTACCCACGAGAGTAAAATTTATCATGAACGTTAGTACTATATTATCCCTCACTATTCGAGGGGGTCCTTGAAAGGCCTCCCTCCTTACCTGATGACTTCAGAGACTGAAGGGTTCCGGAATACCTCTGAACAGTTTTCAGCGGTGTTAAAATTTGGTGCAGCCTAGGTTGAAAAGATTTCATCCATGCTGAAAGTTTAAACTTGGGTGCTGCACAGTTTATGATCTACGACTTCATTCTTGAGGCCATGTCGTCCAGTCTGCTTCGTCAAACATAATGTTTATTTCTCGCTGAAAATGGCCTTCAAAGAGATTTTCTCGACTGTCTATCTACACCATATCACACATAAGTAGAATGTTCCACATTTGTATGGGCTTTCGAACTCGCAGATATCCTGAAGATCATTCAGTACAGCTCACAGCTCTACCCTTCTCGAGGCCTCAAACTCTCCGCTTTCTTAGCTAGACGCCAGCGAACTGTGCAGGCTATTTCGTGCAAATATTTCAAGATCACTCAGACCTGCATGTCGCCACAGAACCGTCACACGAGACCTGCCACCTCCTTGGCTATGCAGCATTCCATGCAAAATATTATCATACGCGCGTTTTCATCGAGCTATTCATCTCTGGCGTACGTCAGTCCGACACCTGGCATCCCCGATCTTAAATTGGCCTTGATTTCAGGTGACGCGTTTTAAGCAAGTTTCGAAAGCAAATCACGTTTCGCGCTACATGATACAGGAAGCCGGGCAGTAGTATTACGGAAATAACACCGAGAATCGAATGACTTAACATGACGCTATAACCGAGCATGAGAAAGCAAGCAAACATCTTAAACTCATGGATAGCTGTGCAAAAATACCACGAGAAACGACCAAAACTCAAACACATAACAATATTTCTGTCAGCAAACACCTCCACAGCCGCCACTCTCATTTCTCGGGGAGTTTGAAGTTTTGCAAGTAAATCCTAGGGTGGTAATTTCGCACGGCAAGGGTGGCAGTATCTCAACGTCGCACACGTTTCATGACGCAATAAACAATGACGCATTGAGGAGCATACCTACTAAAAAACAACTTCTCTGTCAAGAGCAAATTTTTGCACTTAAAAGTATGGTGGTGGTTATAAGTTAGCTTAGTTCATTATGTCCGATGCCTGGTCCAGTATCCGCAGATACAGAACACTCTTTTAAAGGGAATGTTTTACATTTAAAGATATTGAAGCAAGCATCAGACATGATGAAATAATCACTTATGCCCATAGATACGCTTTTTAAGTGGAAAAGACTGCTCTGGATAGCATAATTCTCCATTTAGTCAATATGCCTCTCAATGCGTCATGGTTTCATTACGTCATCAAGGTGGGGCACTCCCCTTATCATTTTTCCAAAACTTGAACCCTCGCCCTGAGGGGGGCGGGGGGGCTGGATACAACCCCGATAAGGTTTTTTAAGACACCTGTCTAGCATAGTGGGCAAACGCGCATAAACTTTGAGATGCGGATGGGATGTGCATGCCACATGTTTTAAAACCAAAATGCGTTATTAGTTTTGCTAGTTTTGGAGCAGCAGCGTTTTTTTAGGAACACTGTACGGCGATCTATGGCTTGGCGCGGACGGCAACCGAACATGCCGCGGAAAGCGCGTCGCCGGCCGACATAGCTACATCAACAGAGCCAAACATCATAAGATATGGCTAAAACACGCCAAAGCACTCAACATTTCACTCAAACTAAACAAAGAAGACGCCTGTTTGGGTTCTGTGCCGCCACGAGACATAATCTCGTGTGTGTGTGATATTACAAAGCTGAGAAGTGCAGTTTTTTGGAACATTTGACATTCAACCTAGTATAATGGGCCCGTTATTGAGCTAACAGCATAAATGCCACAACCAATCGTGAAATCTCTTTGACCAATTCAATGGTGCTTTCCACTAAGCTCTATCTTCATCAGCTTAGGAACGCCAGAGGGTCACATCGACCTCGTATCCGCCCGCGTTATGAAAAAAAAAATGGTCAAATCTGCCAAAATCGCTTCTGGTTTCAATAACCTACCGGCATGGGCATATTTTCCAACATTTTCAGACTCCAGGCTAGCTGCAACATGCCGCACTTGCCACTCGACAGCTTCCGCGGCACTCGGTTCACAAGCACAGGACGATGTCCATCTAGAGGCCTGCATTTAAAAAAAATATGTGGTGCGCATTCTACCAACAAGACATACCCTTGTTGTTTTTTCAACGTTGAAATGCAACACCACTGGCTGGGCTTAAATTGAATTGCCAACAGGATGATAGCTGTGTTGTGTTAACATAGGTCGTTGGATTACCAGACATTTTAATTACTTTCAAGGAATGAGAGCTCTGGTTTTCCATAGCAGCACGAGTGAATGCCACTTATTCGTATCAACTCGTCGATATGACCTGTTCGTCATAAAATTTGTTTGCGGTATAAGTGGTTATACTACGTGCTCTGTAGTGCGTTTGCGCATTGTCTGGAATTAAGGTTCTATGTATTGTTAGACTGAACATTCTGTTCTGAGCTGATGTCTTCACCAGGCATATAAGGGACTATTTAGTGATGACTTCTATTTGACTAGATTTAATCCGTTCGATCCGTGTATTGTGGAAATCTTGAAAATCCTGTCTAGCGCTTCTCCATGCTTTCGTGGAAACTCCTGATCCGGTCCAATCCAGCCCACGGATGGATCCACAATCCGCGGATTGATCCACTTCGTGAAGTACTCTAACGGGCACCGCGGAGAATTGAGCAACACACCTATAGCTTCCCAGATGCGCAGCTTTACCAGTGCACTATCGACACCCCGCATGCGGCCAATAGGCCGCGGGTCCACGCACTTCGGCACCAACCTTGTCCGATGCCCGATCTGGCAAATGACTTGTAATGAGGCCGTGAATACCCTGATCTCACTCCTGTGTGTTCAAGCATGAGCTGGTTACTTAAGTCCGGTGATGAGGGGGAGAAGCGCTACCTCCCACGGGGCGTTCTCGTGGTTATGTAAGTCCGGTGCCGGGGGAGGACTGCCGTCTCCCACGCCCGATTTTCGAACGGGGTATGTACATCCGATGTTCTCTGCTCGTGCTCGGCGCTCGTACAGTACTCCTGCTCGCTCGGAGGATGAGTGTCAGCGGTACAGTACTCCTGCTCGCTCGGAGGATGAGTGTCAGCGGTACAGTACTCGTCGCTCGGAGGATGAGTGTCAGCGGGTCCTGTTCGCTGTGCAACACAACCTTGTGGGCTAGGGTCAGCGTATAGACGTGCACTGGGCGCTGAGCGGCCAGCCAGCTCGATTGTGATGAAGAATGAAACAGTGCGCTGGTCTGGAGAGGTGTGCAGAGGACAGTTCACCCTCCGCCCTCTCCCTTGGCTGCTCCCGTGAGCTGTGGATGAGGCTAAGTTAAGAACATCACATTTATTCATCCTTATTCACTTATTTACAACATTTGTTCGGTCCTTCGTATCAGTAATTCATCATTATTTTATCACTTATCAGTCCTTAACAAAAATGATCAAATATAATATAATACAATTATAAATGTTAGTCATAATCAATAAGTGTCCTAAGAACATTTATCAGTCTTTTGCCCCGGTCGAAGGACTGATAACAATGTATAATTGTTAAACGACGCTCGTTGGTACAGAAAGCAGCGGCTGGCAGCAATTTCGTGAGGTTTGCTTTAGAATCACTGCCGAGTGGGCGGGGCTTGGAAGAATTGCAGCAGGGCTAATAAATGCCAACGATGAATAAAGAGAAAATGTGCATAGCTGGGGTATAGTTGTGTAGTAATGCGCAAAGGATAGTACAGGTTCAATCTAAGGTTCATTCAGTGCTCGCATTGCCTTGAAGAGTCAGTGCTGCATATGTGTCTGATAGTGATGTGACCTCTTAGCCTATCTTACTGCACATTCCACTCCAGCTGCATTGATGTGCCTCTCCTACCCTGGGATCAATGGATTGACGTTTAAGTTGTAAATTATGAGGCTTGGCGAGCAATAGGAGAATGTGTGTAGTTATGTTCAGTGCCAAATATCTATGATGTAGCTTTTCTGAAATGAAAGCTAGGTTTTGGGTTCTGTTATTCAGTATAGCCCATTTATAGATTCAAAGTAGCTCTTCGTCAATAATGCAAACAGAACGGCTACATGACTATACAGTTAATGCCCGTATAACAATTAACTGGCAACACTTCCACAGTGCAACGGTCACAGATTAGGGCAAGGCTCAATGCTCTATATATCTTCCTTTCTCTCTCGAGCCTTCTTCCGCTCTTACTCCCCTCTCTCCCTCTCTGGAGCTCTCTCCAGGCTTCTCTCGAGAGAGAAGACTCCTCTCTTCTCGGAGAGTCTCTCGAGGAGAAAGAGAGAGATCGAGAGCTTAGCGCGCTAGAATGCTCTAGAGAGGCTCGATAATCTCTAGCGAGAGATCTTCTCTCTCTCTCTCGCATCGCTCTCTCTCTCTACTCTCTCTCTCCTATCTCTCGCTCTCTCTCTCTCTCTCTCTCCTCTCTCTCTATCTCTCTCGCTCTCTCTCTCTCTCCTCTCTCTCTCTTCTATATTGTATATATATATATATATATCTATTCTTATCGCCACCCGATGACCGCATTCACTGTTTTCCAACTTAACTTTGCTCAAAAGGGTTGGCAGCAGTAGGATTCATTTCCACTCTTGGAGATTGCGGCGCATGCATGGGTCTACGCTTTGTGCGATACCTCGAAAGGAAGTGTCACGGGGCGCACACTTTTAATCCTTGAAATTGAAAGAGCATTGTTCAAGCTTCATTTCTATAAACATGCGCCCGAGTGGCTGGCTAGATACCCTTCGATCGGGTGGGGGTCAAGTTGACACCCCTGAGATCTCGGGACCTAAGAAAGCTAGAGACACCACATTTACAGAATGTGTTGACCTGTACGTGTGCTCACTTAGGTCAAAGTTTCAGATTCCTAGGTCATGACCTTTTGGTCAAAAAAGGTCAAACAATGTCAAGTTCTAGGTTGGTCTCCAAAGTGCCCCAGACCCTAGATAACCATTTCTAAGCAAAAGGTCACACTCTCATGAAAGGTCGGTGATCTTGTTTGACCTTTTGAAGGTCAAGGTGACCAAAATCATACCAGATTGCTTTGAGTTTTGCATTTGACTACGCGACAAAGATTACGCTAGGCAGTATCTCCATAAAACAAAATGTTGACCTGGGTCATTTTAGGTCAATGGCCTATTCTGATCTCTAAGAAGTCCATGGAAGATGTACGATGTGGTTCCTGCTATCAATAAACTCTAAATGAACACCAAAAACTATTCCATACAGCAAGCCCTAGAGTAACAAAACAAGTTAGTTTTGACCTTGATGTGACCTCTATACCTGTCCTTAAGTCAATTCAATTTGCTCATTCAACTGTTTTGTTGCCTAAGAAAGCATCTCAGAGATGTATGGTTTTGTCTAACACTCCGTTGTTGGATCAGATTGAACAATTCCATAGAAACTGCCTTCGCTGAAAACATGGTCTGACTTTGACCTGCCATAGGTCAGCGACCTTACAAGTTACATCCAAATTGGTGATGCCAAACGATTAACCATTCATTTTTCTACAGCTATGCAAAATTTGGCCTGGCTACACCGCGCCGTTCGGAAACTATACCGGAAAAGCTTTCGGGATGGGTCAACTTGACCCCCACCCGGTTGCGTGTTAACTTTTTGCACACACATACACGCACGCACGCACGCGTGCGTACGTGCGTGCGTGCGCATATGTCGTATATACGTATATGTATATATGAATATATATATATATATATATATATATATACATGTGTGTGTGTGTGTGTGTGTGTGTGTGTGTGTGTGTGTGTGTGTGTGTGTGTGTGTGTGTGTGTGTGTGTGTGTGTGTGTGTGTGTGTGTGTGTGTGAGCATGCGTGTGTGCGTGCGTTCGTGCGTGCGTGTGTGCATGTGTGGTGGGCCTGATGAAGGGCATTTTAGCATGGGAACTCAATGGCTAGTCGTAAAGTGTGCGCCGTTGCCGCCATATTTCACACAAGGCTTTGGGCCTCGACTTTTTGGAATTTTGTAGGATCTTAGTCAATGTATTTTTGGACACTTCAGAAACAGTTCTCCATTGCCCCTGAAACACAGTAAAAGAATTACATTGACATATAACATTACATGTTAACATGCCGATGAACAATCCAGAAATCGGCGAGTTTTAAGGCTAAGACCAAATGTGGATATTTCATGGGTACAGTCTGCACATGTTCGCCAGTTCCTGCTTGGACAATGTTTTAAAAGTGGTCGCGTCTGACATTACTAATCTCTTAATCCCCTTGAAATCTTATCGAAACCGGAGTGGCACCCGAAACCCCGGCGTGAGTTTGGAAACACATTCTTGGTGGCATTAAGGACAGACACAGTGTGAGAATAAAATTGTATTGCTTCCGGCCTAGAACAGTAAACCTTTGAAAACTAGAATCTATCACAGCGTTGCAAGTAGTGGACTAAACAAATCACGTGTTGTAAATATTGATATGTGTGGATGGTGTGCATACAGGTACAGCCTGCTGACATTTACCAAAACACTCGATTGTCGTTTTGGCTACGCTGTTAGACCTTTGGATGACGAAACACGCCCCAGGTAATGATGCTCATGATTTTACAAATATCGTACGATGCATGCTCCGATCACATGCAACCATAACTACACCGAAATATGTGATACTAGCGAACTGCAGTGAGATGCATGATTGACAAGATGACCATCCCACTCATATGCATTTTGATTTGAGAAAAATACAAAACACAAACATGTACAAAACAACGTTATTCTAATCCTATTGACATGTCCAAGTAACTGGTCCGAAACAGTGCCTGTATAGGCATTGCGAACAGTCAACTAATCTGGCAAAGCGCGGCAGTCATAACAATGCATTGCAAGTGCACACTGCTTGGTTGTCCAAGTACACAAACCGTTTACGTCCTGGACAAAAAAGTGCAAAGCTCACCAAAACTTTTCTGCTGACGAGTATGTGACGCAGCACATCTCGCAATTTTGGAACGAAATGGCGTGTGCGTGGACATCCTCACAGCGGACGGCACACCGTGGTGAACAGACCCGGTGACATAACCGCAGCTCGTGATCAGAAGTGTGTGCTCAACCCTATTCCCTGTTGAGAATGGCAGATTTCGTCCTCGTCAATGTCCTCGCTCCATGTCTAAGCCACTAGCCAGTCTCTCGGACTTTTGTGACTTTTCACAGAACTAGTATACACCTGTTGTCAACTTAATAAATGGGCTCGGCAGGGGCGGGTTCAGGCCGGTATTTTGGGGAGTAAATCCGTCGTGCATGACGTTCAACAGGAGCTTACATGTCCACCACAGTTCCTTTGTATTTTTGGGTAGACTAAACGATGCATATCCAATAAGTCACATGCACGACAAGCAATGGACATGCACAGAACGTTTCTGGCAGGGACGCCCACAGCTACTGAAATGGGAACGCACTGGTCGCTGGTGCACTGGCTACATTTCTGCCCTGCACCTACTGCCAGCAAAGTTTCCTTGATACGCGCAATGTGTCAGATTTTCAACACAAAAAACTCACCGCAGGCGGTTTTGCCTTCCGCACCACAAAAAAGTCACTGCCAGCAAAAGCTTGAGGTATATTTCCATCCAATCTGGGCAAAATAAATGGGAAACGAATCTAGCCGTATACTTATCTAATCGTGTCCATGCATCATAAAAATCCACCCGCTGGCAGCTTTACCAATGGTTGTACCTTTTATTTTTAGTGGTAAGAGCCATCTCTACGAATAACATGAGTAATTTCGCCTCTGTTCATTCCAGAGTGTAATAAATATGGCGTGCATTGGGAGAACCATTGCATAATAGGCATTGTACTCATACTGGCCGAGTTCACCATTCCTCAGACCATTACATCTACCAAACACAAAACGAGGAAGTATAAATGCATGACTATTGCCTGCAGTATGTGAAAAACCCTCAGTAATGTGCTGCAAAGATCGTTTGAGATCTTTCG
Source organism: Pollicipes pollicipes (assembly GCF_011947565.3). Classification (NCBI taxonomy): domain Eukaryota; kingdom Metazoa; phylum Arthropoda; class Thecostraca; order Pollicipedomorpha; family Pollicipedidae; genus Pollicipes; species Pollicipes pollicipes. The sequence continues at coordinate 63,212,442 of NW_023597054.1, read as the reverse complement.
TTGATTCGCCAAATGGCGAGTTTGCGAAAAAATGAAGGCAATGTCTCTAGATGCGTTTCAAACCGGACCGCGTTTACCTCACGCAAACTGATTATGGGACACGGACAGAGCAGCCATCCAAAAAGCATACCAAATTCCGCAGTGTTTCTGTTTAATTCTGGCGCCCTATCAAAAACTTTTCGAATAAGAGGTGCCTAAAAACAAAGGTCTTGATGGGACAAATCTACGTGCGTTTGTTCAGTCCAACCGGATCAGCGGTTGTCAAGATAGGGGGAGGGGGAGAAGGAATATGTGGCAAAATCCACTTTCCGCGCAGACTAACATAAATCTCACACCTCACAGGGAATAGGGTTAAATATTTAACACCAAAAAAGAAAGCGGGAGACACTGTTCGCGTCGCAGACCCCACTGCTTTCTTCCCACGCGAGCACAGCTGAGCAGGCAGCGGCGACGGCAGCCTACACCACGAAGAGGTCCTCCTCCTTCGGATCGTCGGCCGGCAGCGGGCCGTGCCGCACCCTGATTCGCTGGCACATCGCACCGCACACGTCGAAGCACGGCGCCAGTACGGCCTGCGCGCAAATGCGGTTTACGGCGCGGATGAAGTTGCAGTTGATCTTGCACTGGCGCAGGCACGGCGTGTTGCACCAGATGTGCTGCAACAGATGGACGCGGCGTCAGCGCCAGTTGAGCGTCGTTCTTTGCCGGCCGTCGTGGCCCGGAGGCGGGAGGAAGCGCAAGCTGACCCCCTCCGGCTCGGGGTCGCCGGCCGCCGCTTGTCGCCCCCGGCCGACCGCCACCCAGAGCTGAGCAATGTTAGAGCGCAATAACCCGACGGCGCGCTTCCTGTTCCCCGCCCGTCCCGCCCGAATATGGCGCAGCGGCGGCAGATACGCCTGCTCCCTCCGCTCCCTCCTCTGCCCATCCCGTCCGCGGCCGCCAAATAAGGCCCGGCTGGCGCCGCGCGAACGGAAAAGGTGCGTCGGTTAACGATCCCCGGTCGTGGAGAGGCAATTGCGTATGAGCAGCCAGATCAGAAGGATGTCCTGCAAGGATTGGCCTCGTAAATCTGAACAAATGACGGCTTGGCTTGACAGGTGCGGTAATTTTCAGGGTGTGTTCGGCATGTAATTACAGTAGCATGTATTACCGGTTGCTGGAGGAAGGTGGGGTGAGCAAAGGCGAGGTAGCGGTTATCAATGCCAGCAAAAACCGCTCCCCTAAAAAATAATTCTGCGATGCTCCTACGAAGATGACCTGTTACATAACCAAGCAGGATGCAGACTTAGGTCGTTTTTGTGGTTTGATACCGAACGAATCAGGTCGTTCGGACAAAAACGGGCATACAAAACATAACGGACTTCTCTCCAGACAACGTGCGCAGCCATCGGTCTCCCAAAGCGCACTGGTGAGCTGCTGCAACGACAACCAGCCAAACGTATGGTACTAAGAAATGCGCATTTTGAAGGGGTCTTTGAAACTGTTTCGACTGAAACGTTTAATATGCGTTTTTTCAGAGTATTTTTGTCAGGCAGCGTAGAACGTTCTGTGTGCTTTCCCAAGAATCCTCCTGTTTGGAATCTGAAAGGTGTGTGAAAGAAAATGTAACATTAGCGTCTGTCAGTTTCAACTGTAGTACGAAGATCAATCAATGTCAACGTATGCAAGACGTAGCGTACTGGTACCAGTCAAGCAGCTTGAGGATATTTTCACAGACGTAGAGTCGTACAATCCCGCAGTAAAAAAGAAACAAATACAGCGCTAATCGGTAGGTGCGGGCCGCTCACCAAACCAATTAGCTGAACTTCTCACCTACCTGTTTCAATGCACTCACACAAGCCAGCATTTACAGGTGCTAACAAAGTCCATCATTACCAGGCTAGGCGCGGCTAGAATATTGCTAGCACTGATTTAGTAACGGCAGCCGCACCGGCGGGTGAGGCGTCAAAATCTTGGATCTCTAGTGCCCACCGAATGCATTTTAATGCCCAAGGCGTTGACTCGGAATTGTTGTCGAAACCTCACATTCCGGATGATCACCGCCAAGGTCGCACGTAGGACGCTCGCCCACCCTCCCTCCCTCCCCCCCCCCCCCCCCCCCCCGTCCACATGTCGCCTTCGTCGTCGTCGGCGGTGCGCACGGTCCTCTGGGACCAACCTGGAACGCCAGGCAGGCGAACTGGCAGCCGAGGCAGCAGGCCATCCACGGTCCCAGGATACAGGACAGCAGTCGATAGCAGCAGTGCTTGGTGCCGCGGAAACACTTGTAGGAGGTGCGCCAGGTGCAGTCTCGACTGCGGATGCCCTCCGGCTCACCGATGACGTCATCCCACATGACCTGCGCGCGGCAGACATCGCGTTATGCGGCGCCGGCGGCGCGGCCCGCTCCAGATGGTATCTCCTACCGGGAGCTTACGTAACGCTTGTTTTGATTTTAGCCGGTGTGTTTGTTTTGGTTAGGGCGCAGGTTTCGCACGGCGGGTATGAGTGCCTCCTCCAGACCGCGAGACGGTACGGCAGCTTCGTCAGGTAACGGACTGACAAAGTCCTGAATCAGCCTGTCAAACGCTGATCAACAACCAGAACAACACACCGGCAAAATACATGCCATTCAAACTTTTCCACTTGATTTTGTGTGACAATTCATCCTAGAAGTTCAGCCAGACATGTTTTTCCAGTTGTTTTCAAATGACAATTTGAGTGACCTACTACCACTTTGACCATTCAGCTAGGGACATGCAACACATAGATATGTCAGAAGTCCACCACACAAAACAGATGCCCTCGATAGGTATGGACTGTGGTCACTGACAGCGAACGCGCTAAAGGTCAGGTGACGTCAAAGGGCAGGACGGACCATCCAAGCATGATGGCACGTAAACCTTCGTCACCAAATTCTGATGTTGGCCAGGAATTGCACGATCTGGTGGCATGTGTCAGGGCTCACACAACAAGCACTGCCTGGCTTGAGCTCTGACCGAAAATTCATCCATTCAAATAGGTTCCAAGATTCTTTTCGGGTGCAAGGGAACAACACGAGGCTAACTTTCTGTAGAAATAATCGATCTCCGAGCAGTACAGTAATACATAGTACCCGTCATATTGCACTGCCATAGGCAACGTGGATAAATGTGCAAAGCAGCGTAGTGTTCGCTACACGTCTACAACATATGCTACGATCATATGCAATGTCAATGCTGCATATGCAGTGAAAACTGAGCGCGTGAAAACGTATGTGCAATGACAGCATGGATCAATTCATTGAAAATTGTGATCGAACACGTTTATGCTACAGGCTGTATCCGCAAACGTAGCCGTACATATCGACTACCACTTGAGGTAGCGTACTTGCTGCTTATCATACATGCCATCCTGAGTGACTGAAATATTTGACTGCTGGCGAAATTCATCGACACAAATAACCCGGTTCAGCGATTGCATATGAGGAACGTTGCACGATAATAATGCCTAATGATTATGGCGAAGTGACCAAACCACCGTAAATTAATAATGGCCAAGGGGGACCCATGCCATAATAAATGCATGACTCCGCACACACGATCATCAGCTGAAAGTCCGGCTTCCGGAACACGAACGCTAACACTGCCGGCAACCTGCACGACCACGGTGCCGGCAACCTACAAGTAGAGCTATGAATGTCCCGAGGCTTCAGACACCAGTCAAGACTTTGGGCACCGCCAGACGATTGTTTATAATCCTTTACAGGAAACAAAGTGTGATGACGAGCCGGAAGTGCATTAAAGTTGCTGTCTTCGCGCGCAGTGCTCGTAACGGCCGTCAGCGGTGCGTCTCGAGGACCGGTGGGCCTCACCTGCAGGTGGAGGTTGAGGTTGTTCGGGTCCCGCGTCTCCATGTCGAAGCCCGGGGTGTTGTCCATCGTTCCCATTGACCGTTCCGCGACGTCGAAGATGCGGCTCCCTGCCGAATACACGCAACAGTGGCTCGGTGATGGGCTGCCAGTCCTCTGAGCAGCTGCATGGCGCTCACAAGAAAAGATTGAGCGTCGCCGCCGATCACGCCGGCGGCGATGACACGGATCAGGTGCATCAGGTACGTACCGGACAGGCCGGGGCTCAGTGGTCACGCTATCATCCTTGTCTGGTGCACCGTCAAGGCAATGCCGACGAAGAGGCGCAGGGAAAGTTTGAGCCTCCGTAAAGACCCGGCCGCGGCCGAGGCATTTCGCCAACCGCAAAGAGGGGGTTAAAAGTACCACACCCCCCCCCCCCCCCAACCTATAGGAATCGAAGTTACTCGACAATTGAATCGTGGGATCTGAGAAATGCAAACGGCCATCCATAACCCCATCGACCCCAGTCATCGAGCTCCGGGAAAGCGAACCCCGTTCCTCTGGTTTCCCAGACGCGCAGCTTAATTGCTGCGCCATCGGCACCCAGTGCAACCAGGCTCAGTATCTGACCAGTGCTCCGCATACTATATGTGCTGCCGCGCGCGACTTTGTGCAACAAATATCGACGCCACGAATCATCCACTAAGCAAGAAATGTCACGTTAAAAAAGCACTGCCGGATACAACGCGGTATCAAAACCGTCGTGGTAAAATTTAAATCACCACCGTGTGCACGGCTCATTTCCAACAAATCCAATCCCTTGATTTAAGTATTTAGCCCATTTCGCTGATAGAACAAAAAACAAAGGACTAAGCCACAGGTATGCGACGCCCAAATGGCACCGACTGACTGCACTGGCTCACCACCCAGCAGTATGAAGGGAATGTTCCACATTTGGAGCTATTAAAGCAAGCATTAGATATCAATCTCTAATAAAAAACAAAATAGCCTACTTATAACAATATGCTAACTTGTAGGCGGAAAAGACTGTTCAAGACTATAACATTTATATGTTCAGTAAACGTGCTCTTTATACGCCGTTGTTTGATTGCGCCATGGAGCGAGCATTTGTGTGACGACGTGCCGCCAAACCGGTCGTGCAAAATTACAACCCTAGCACAAACTTGTAGTGCTTTAATCTCCCACCAGGTGGCTTTGCCGGTGCTGGAGGTGTTTGCTAAACGAAACATTGTTATATGCCCGTGTTTTGGCTCTTTCTCGTGGTGCTCTCGCATATTTATTCGTTAGTTACGGCGTTTACCAGTGTTCACATGTTCCGTTATGACGCTATTCTTATGTTATGCAATTACAACTCTCACTTTCGTAATAACTAGGACACATGTCAAACCCTTTTTGTTTTATGTCCCAAAAGACGTGGTTCGTGATCGAAACGTCTACAGCCTACGCAGGCCAACCGATGGCCGTTATATTTGGGAATCGTGGTCACGAAGGTCAGATATGAATGGCTAAACGATTATATTCTTCTCGGTGTTTAACGCCGCATGACAAATGTGGTGGCAGGATTAGAATGATGTTCTATGGAGTCTAGATGGCGTAATGACCTTGAAATAGGCAGCATGAAATAGTCTGCACGTCTTCGCGGTTGGCATCCCCCAGAAAATAGAGGACTTCAGGTCTGCAGAAGGGCGGGGCTCTGAACTGCACCGAATAATCTTCAAGGTGGCTTTTTTCAGCTCAGAACCGTTTACAAAGGTGGAATATTCCCTTTAGGCTAACTGGAGATAGCTGTAAACGCTACGCTAAAGGGAGTGTTCCACTTCGATGATATTGAAGCAAACACCATATGATGAAACAATAATACTCTCCCCGATATACCTCTCCCCATTTTCGCGGGCGTGTAGTTCAGGACCTAGCGAGGCTTAGGTCCGTCCGCTTAGGTTTTGTCCGTCCCGGTGGCTCAGCTGGTTAGAGCGCCTGCCTCCCGATTCACCCACCCGTGGCGGGGTGGGTTCGAGTCGCTTTAAGCGCTCGCTATTTGTCCTTGACAGGTATGGCCGTCGGCCGGTGGCAGCGGTCGCACTAAAGGTCAGTTGACGTCAGAGGGCAGGACGGACTGTGCCGAGCATTGCGGCACGTTAAGCTTTCGCCACTAAATTCTGCCGTTGCCTGGAATTGCGCGATCGGATGGTAGGGGTCAGGGCTCACACAACAAGCACTGTTTAGCGTGAGCGCTGATCCCAGAAATCCATCCATTCAAAGGGTTCGGGATCAAATTTCTAAAAAAAGGGCCGGATTGCGAACAGCGCCGAAAGGTCTTGTAGATGACTGTTTCAGTCGAGAACCCCCAAAAAATGTGGAATACTTGCTTTAAAAGGCGGCCAACATTAGTCCGCTCAACTTTTTCATTTTTGCTGGGAACAGATGTGCAACAGCATTTAAATCACTTGCATCACTGAGCTATGCACATATTGGCGAGGAATACATTGTGAAGGGTGAGGGGAGAAGACCAATGCAAGCGCACATACTATTTACACAATGTTTATTGTCAAAAGGAACCCGCTACCATGCACGCAAGCACGGTATTCTAATGACGTGTGTTTTGTGATCGTTTCATGTTGGAACAAACTCCCAATATTGCAACAGTGGCGATTATGACAATGGCAAATATGGGAAAATCTGGCGCTTCACAGCTTAGGAAAACAATCGCAAGTACTTACGTTATCTAAACGGCTGAGTTGAAAGCGCACATCGGGTTGCATGTGCACACATCTGAAACGGCTTAACTATAGCTTTATGTACGAAGCCAAGGACCTGGTTTCGCTGCAGACTCACGGTAACCTTGCCCGAGTAGATGTGTGCTATTTAAGGACATGTTTGGTAGAAAGTTAACATCCAAACCTGAAATAGCTTAACTTCATTCCGAGCTTCGGTTTCTGTTTTTAAACACTTGCCAAACACCCGGGATCGGTCGGGCGCGCTCATGCATCGGCAACGTGGTGGACGTTGAGCTATAGTGCGTGGAGAGGTGCAAACATATTTACTTCGCATTGCAGGTGTCACCAGGTTTGTGACCAAGAGTAATTTGCGTCACCAGAGCGCCATACCGTACTGAAGCAAACACTTCAGTGCACTTTTGTGGTTTCAGAACTGGAACGTCCCAGATAAAAATTTATAAGAAGACCAATACTATGTGTGAGCAGACGCTGGCAAACCGCCTTTTGAACGTCATATCATTCTGGCGATGTCACACTCTAGTGGGGAACGGTTGTTGGCCCACTTAGGTACCTTAACGATAATCTATGGCCCGATAGCGACCATGGTAAGGTTTGGATCAATACATGCCCCAAGCTATACGATTTAAGCTCGTTGCATAAACTTGACTACGTTCGACAACGCACGTAGCTAGGCTGTACTCAATATTCATGAGGCTGCACGAAGAAAAGGCGCAAGGCCATCTCAGTGACAGCGGCAGAGAATGCTTTCATTCCACTAGAGACTAAACATAGAACAGATTCACTACAATCAGATATGCCCTCTTCATGTAACATTGGCCAGGCGCATGGATCTCTTTGCAACGGAATGCACTTTGCCGGGGCTTGTATGCTCTGGGAGTCGGGCAGACGTCATTGCCAGTGGCAGGCAAACAAGATAGTTTCGTAATAGTTGCACAAATGCAAATAGTTGTAGGTGATGTTTCTGGACACATAAATTTAGCAGTCATTGTTGTGCACCATATGTGCAGCGCGGTTTAAAATCAGGATACTCAGTTAACTTGCGCTTTGTTCTTGCTATACACCTCATTGAAATCGCAACGTGGAGCGAGAGCAGTTGGCGAAGCATGGTTAGTGAATTTGATCTCCAGTTTAACGTAAGAGTTACATTACATTGCGTATGACATATAGAACATATCACGTGTACGGCCTCGGCAGTCCGAACAGAGCAGCGTTTCACAGGGAAAATCAAACCCGACATGGGCAATAGAAGGGGGGGGGGCACAGAAACACACACACTCCCCTCATAGGTCCTGAGGGTTCCGAAGAGTCCTTCGGGAGCCTTCCCCCCTCTGTCTCTCTGCCTCGAAGGACCCTTCGGACCCGATAATCAAAGGCCTTATTTGAGGGCCGGAAGGGCTTGCCGGTGGTCGTATAGGGAGGCTCGGTCTACAGGGCCGGGCTCTCAGATACCATTAAAAGAGCCATCTGCTCTCATTGGGGGCCCCTGAGTTGATGAGGGCCTCTATACCGGTCAGGTATCACCAGTATCGAACAGTGCGTTCTGTGTCGGTCCGGAGCCATGAGATAATTTCCCAAGCAGGGACCGAGCCGGGGCCCGAGATTCACATTGGTCCGGCTCCTTAATCAATAAGAAGTCCCCTGTGTCAGCCGGGAGTCGATTTTGAGTAGGCCCGACGGGCCCCTCAGGATCAGAGATCAATGGTTTGACTGGAACACTGACGGGCCCCAAGGGCTCAAAGGGCTGCTTGTTTGTCACATTAAGGACCCCGCCCGTAGTGCCGTGGCTTCAAATGTCAGTCAAAGTGCATTTGCATCCATTGGAGACCCCTGACGCAATGCGGGCCCTATATTGGCCCGGGACCACCAACACCGACCAGCGGGCTGCGTGCCAGTCTGAGTCCTAGAGGCCCATTTCCTAAGCAGGGGCGAGGTCGGGGCCCGCGATTTGCATTGGTCCCCTGCAATAGTGAAAGGCGCTTGTGTTAGTCAGGGGACCATAGGGCCTAATAAGGGGTCCTGTGTCGGTAAGGGGTTGACCAGGGGGCATTTCCTGAACAGACACAAGGATGGGACCCCAAGTGCCAGAGGAACACTTGCGATGGTCGGGCATCTCTGACGATGAAAGGAGATACCGGAACTTATGATGAGTGTCTGCAATGAGACAATGCAAGGGTCCTGTGTCAGTCAGGGCCAGAGTATCTAAAAGAGAGCCCTCCCCCCCCCCCCCCCATTTCAGCTAGAGGCCCGTCGCTTCAAAACTGAGTCCCTGTACCCGGTATTGAACCCTCACGACGATAACAAATCTTGTTGTGTCCATGAGGGCTGCTGCGTCAATCTGGAGCTAAATGCCCGGGTCAGAGAGCTTCCCGCGTCAGGGAGGGGACCAGTTTATGATACATTCGGTTAAGTGCAATCTGATCGACAAGGAAACGGAATCAGTCAGTCAAGGGAACAGCATCAGCAGTCGGAAGGCACTCTGCGCTGGGACGGAGTGACTCTTCAGGCCTTGGCCGGGGACGACAATGTGCCTTCTTGTTTTCTTCGTTTGTATCCCTTTGTTCTACCGGGAAAGGTATGGGGTCCGCTTGGAGTGGATCTAAGTAAAACAAATGAAAAAGATCGGCCATGAATAACCAAAAATGTCCATACCGGTGCAGAATCCATTTGCGAAAAAAATTTCATTAAAATTTTCCAGTGTACGTGGTCCCAAATTAAGGGCAAGAATAGTCTCTTTTCGGGTTGCAGTGCCTGTAATACCGAACAGCACTTACCTCAGCAGGCGACACCAGGCGGCGGGCGGCGGGCGAGAAGACAGCGGCGGTCTTGAAACAGTACTTACAATTTTAAAAATAGGTTCGAACCGTTCAAGGATTGGACCGGTGCGCATATTTCACCTTGTAATTCTGAGATTGTTCTCTGAACAGATCAAGGGTTACAGCACGACGAGAAATAAATATTTTACCTTTACTTTTCTGGTCTCATCATCAAAGCTCAGCACCTGTTTGCAGTGCTGTAAATTCTAACCCATTCCCATTATCATTTTTCTTTTGAAAATCACACAGATGAAAGGTACGTTAGGACTGCTTTCTAAACGTATGAAATGACACACAGCGTTATAAGATAATTAGTTCAGATGCGCTATCACATTCGTCGGCAAATTTTGAAAAAAGTCACATAATTCCTCTCACTGATCGATTCTGAGTGGAGGATGAACATCCCCAGACGAACATGGATTGCTGATGTGAACGCAAATTTGCTATCCCATTTAGATACGCAGTTGACGTTAACGAGGTTCCCAATATTTCTGTAGGACCCAGAACAAATTATGACAAAGCCTCTGACTTCTGTCGGTTTAAACAAACCACTGAACCATTGTAAAACGAATGTCGCCGGCGGATTATTCCATGCGGTCATTTAATGCCCGCTCTCTACAGTTTGTTTACTTCAAAATGCAAACAGAATTGCATCTGCCGCAAGCTTCTGGCTTTTGTTCCAAATAAAGAAGGTAAAAATAAAAACATAACTAAACAAAGAAAATCGTGTCCACTCGTAAGCAATGAGCCATATCGAGTGATTTCCTTTGAGAGCGGGGGGGGGGGCGGGTGCCTCCACCAGCAACCCTGTGACCCCTTACCACGGCTTTGGATACGCTCCTGCATCGAACACCGCATGCAAGGGCACTGGGAGGTTTATAAAACAATTCGAAGAGAATCGCAACTCAGATGCAGCGGAACTGCTCCGGAAACACCATTCAGGAGATCTATTTGAACACTTCAGACGCGATTATGACGCAATCACATCTAACAGACCCTCCGGAGAGTTATTCTGAGACGCTTCATGGACCGCACCTGCCGGTTAAGAGCAGCGTTCGATCTGATATCTAATTGCGGAGTCTAAAACTGATCGCCATTGCAAATTTCAGAGCTAGATTAGGTATCTGGAAGCTGTTCTGAAATGACGTAATCACACATTGCGCAACCTTAAGTGCAACGTGGCGTATTTAACAATGCATCCAAAATATCGTAAGGTTTTGAGCAATTTGCTGCAAATATTCAATACAAACATTTGCAATGCCCTGATTCTTGTAAACGAACTCCTAAAACATGAAGATAATCATCTGGTTGGCTCGCTTTCCCACTACACTGCCTGGTCCATCCAGCCCTGTGCGCTATTTGAAGCGTGAAAGCCACCATGGCCACTGTCAGCTACGCCTGACAAAGGGTTGCCAAAGGAGGTCGATTTCCTTCACCCTCTGTTGACACTGGCCGCATCGAGCTCGGCAATCGGCCGAGTAAACAAACCTGACTTCATACCGTAGCCGGGCGGGCCGGCTGGCGGTGGGACAGCGGTGGGGCGGTCGCGTGGGCGGGGGTCACCGGGCGAACGTCACCAGTGGGGCTGCCGGCGCCTGGGGCGCACGGCCGCGCCGCCGCGCCGCGCTCGCCGCCGATTGGTCGCCGCCGGCGGTGCCAGCGGGCTCTTGCCACGGTGACCCGGCGCACGGGGCGGGCCGGCGGCGGCGGCCCACCTTTGTTACGCCGACCATGGTCGCGTATTGATTCGCGGCTTTTGCCTGCCGTTCGTGTCCACGGCGAGAGTCGCCACGGCCTGATCATTAATGGCAGCTTTACTACCGGCCGGCCGATGTGCCGGCGCGGCTCGGCCCGCACTGCGCTCGCCGACTGCCCACTCGGGCGCCATTCGGTGCTCGGATTTCCTGGGAAGTACGAACTCACGCGTTTTGCTTGCGTGGCGGGTAACGTGGCGACACTAAGCAGCGGAAAACTCAACGTAAATAGTGTCAGTTTTACCCTCTGCATACTCCTAGGAATCTCAGCGATGACGTCACAATCGAGATCGCTGGAAAGTCGGTTTGCACGCTTCCAGCAAAGTGAGAACTCAAGCATCGCGGTCGCTCGCAAAAGTTCACAATGCAAGCCTGTGAGCGCTTAGTCTGTGTGTGTTGTGTTGTATTCGCTTGCGAGCTTGCGAGTGCGGTGCAGCGAGACACACGGACAGATTGTAGCGTGAGTGCCATGGCAAGGTGGGAGGGGCAGAGGAGTAACTCACACCGACCTTAAACTGAAGCCCGCTGAATCCGGGATGTGTTCGAAGTTCGAAAAAAATGGGGAAAGGCTGGTATTTGTTTTCGTATTCACGTGATTTTTGTTTCCCTCGGCAGTCACATATTTGTTTTCATCAGTTTGCAAACGCTAGCGACGCCACTGGAATGGTTTATCCAACTTTTGAACATGTTCTCGATAGCACCCTACTCTTTGCGACAAAAGAGCCTTTTATCGAGACCATTATCATGATGTGTTGATACGTAAGTTGGCGCCGCAGAAAAAAACGAGCGGCGGAAATGTTGACGCTACTTTATGTTGACGCTACTTTGCCATTTGCCTGAGCCCATCGCACCGTATGGCTACGGCCTGAAGGATTGCTTTTGCTGTCGCATTACATTGATGCAAACCTTACGGAGCGCATTTCTAAGCAAAGTTTTGCCAAAAATATTGCAGGATAGAGCAAATGGATAACAAAAAGAAAGATACCATATGAATCGAGAGGTGCCCGGCTATTCAAGGCATGCAGCTAAAACGGTTACCCGTATAAAGCCGTTAATAAATGGGTTCGATATTCACTTTCATCACCTGTAAACACCGTTTTCAAAGCGAGTAGTTCTGAATTGAAGTAGGCACTCAATGTTGTGTGCCTACCGGATTTTTAAAATGTCCAGTTGTTTCGAACACATGTCTTTAGGCACCCCTCCAAAGCCGTCTTTGACTACATCACGGTCTTGACTTTTGCAGCATCTGTAAACATGGCTGTTAGAAGGCGTCACCGCGTTTCGCAGCTATCTTTAATGGCTCAGAAAAACGACCGGATAGCTAACCAGAGCTGTTCCAATCCCATTCACTGGATTTCAAAAATAACATTGTAATAATTTAGAAGATGCTATTTGGCATTCCAAATGTCTTCCGTGACTTGGGTTGCCATCTTCGGCCGTCGCTGCATTATTTGGATGCATTGCAATGGGGCCAAGCTTCATTTTTATATGGCATGCCATACAATGACAAGATAAGATGCTACATTCAACCTCAGAGCGTTTAAAATTCCACAGATTACAACGCATGCGAAGGAATGCGTATACGGAGGTTACGTAGGTTAAACCGCAATAGCCTTCGCAAATTTCGCGGGTAGGTGCTGGCTGTTGAGCACTTACATTGCTATAATATTAACGAGACCAAATTGACCTCAACGACCCAGCGTGACCTTGGTATGGCAGCACAAAGCGCTCTGACGCTGGCTACACTGGCTGACTTTGCCGGACTTTACTTCTAACATTTTCTGACCGGTTTTTGTCTTCTTTGCACTAGTGTTCTCGCGCTAGTGTCTTGTTTGCAGGTAGGCATAAAGTTGCGTACATTAACCCGTTCATTACGGGTATATTCATCAGAAGCGGAGGAAGGGAAGACGAATTTTGCCCCTGCCCCTTCACTACATGAGTGAACGCGCTCATCTCCCGTCACGAATCGACACCTGGTCGGGTTTTGCACACAGGGTACACAGTACACCCCGTTTGCGCGTGGATGCTGATGAGTCGTAATTACTGTGGAGTGTGGATGTCGTCGCTCGTGTTTATGACACCAGCGAAGCTTTTGAGTCCACTAAATAGGTGCCGCCTGCGCGGCCCTCCCGCATCCCACACTCAGTCAGTCCAAATGGCTGGGCATGCAAGCTACCGTGGTGACGGCTTGGAAGTACCTTTGCTTAAGCGTTGCAGAAGGAGCATACTGTGTTTATGTGACAAATGCAATACAAAACGACTGCTTTCGATGAAAGCCGACGCGACACGCCCGACATTTCAAGTGTCCTGGATTTCTTCTTTTGGAGGGGAAAACAACATAGTGTTCAGAGGACAAGTGCGTCGACTAGAGACCAAAAATGAGCGCGTGGAAATCGCTGCTGCTCTCACGGTAGAAGCACAGCCATTCTACAAAGATCCATGAGTCTACTTGATGAAACAGAAAAGACGATTAAGACAATAACAAACTTACGGCTACAATAGATACTGACAATCAGCAATTGTTTAACTTTGATAAGCGTGTATAAATAGTATATTTAAGCTTAAATGCACATCAGCGTTGCTGCCATTAGACGCATCCAGTACTTCGTCAAAGGAGGGGCCATAATTGTCTGTGGTGTCCCCTGAAGCTTGGTGCCCTTTCCTCGCCCCTCTTCTCCACAAGGAGTCTCCAAATATCGGCAAATAATTTTCATATCATT
>NW_023597054.1:63095263-63197753 GCF_011947565.3 Pollicipes pollicipes | reverse complement strand
CTCTTGCTCTCTCTCTCTCTCTCTCTCTCTCCTCTCTCTCTCTCTCTCTCTCTCTCTCTCTCTTCTCTCTCTCTCTCTTCTCTCTCTCTCTCTCTCTCTCTCTCTCTCTCTCTTCTCTTCTCTCCTCTCTCTCTCTCTCTCTCTCTCTCTCTCTCTCTCTCTCTCTCTCTCTCTCTCTCTCTCTCTCATTCTCTCTCTCTTCTCTCTCTCTCTTCTCTCTCTCTCTCTCTCTCTCTCTCTCTCTCTCTCTCTCCTCTCTCTCTTCTCTCTCTCTCTCTCTCTCTCTCTCTCTCTTCTCTCTCTCTCTCTCTCTCTCTCTCTCTCTCTCCTCTCTCTCTCTCTCTCTCTCGCTCTCTCTCTCTCTCTCTCTCTCTCTCTCTCTCTCTCTCTCTCTCTCTCTCTCTCTCTCTCTCTCTCTCTCTCTCTCTCTCCTCTCTCTCTCTCTCTCTCTCTCTCTCTCTCTCTCTCTCTCTCTCTCTCTCTCTCTCTCTCTCTCTCTCTCTCTCTCTCTCTCTCTCTCTCTCTCTCCTCTCTCTCTCTCTCTCCTCTCTCCTCTCTCCTCTCTCTCTCTCTCTCTCTCTCTCTCCTCTCTCTCTCTCTCTCTCTCTCTCTCTCTCTCTCTCTCTCTCTCTCTCTCTCTCTCTCTCTCTCTCTCTCTCTCTCTCTCTCTCTCTCTCTCTCTCTCTCTCTCTCTCTCTCTCTCTCTCTCTCTATATGCATATGTATGTATGCATATATGTATGTATATATATATATATATATATATATATATGTGTGCAAACATATATACATACATGTATGTATAACGTGTATATAACGTATATATAAATACCTTATTCTTTATACCAAATCACGCTGTTAACGCTAGGCAACAGGACCACCCTTCCTCCCTGCAGTTGTCGCGACAGCAGTCGTCATGACAGTCGTCGCCGTCATGACGAAGGCAAAATTTGCCGAGTGCCGTGGTCGGCTGTTACTGAATGAGTTCAATGCAATTGAAAGTTTGCGATTGGCTCAGCGGGTGGCAAGGTCACGTTACCGAGGAACCGCATTGGTTGAGGTTTGAACCAGTGCGTCACTATCACTATCTTTTTGTCTAAGCAGAGCGTTGCAAGCTTTCGTAGCATTGATAACACAAGCATCTCGACAAATTATTGTGTTGCAAACATTGCAGAACACAGACGTTAAAAAGCAAGGCAAAAGAAATGTATTGCTCCCATAATGGTGAAAATGAAGTTAAATGCTATTTCTCCCGCAGGAGCGGCTATTTAAAATTGCAATTCTGAGCTTTCAGGAATTCGAAATAACTGGTATTGGTGATCAAATTGTTCGCATTTGATCTCGCATTATGAAAAAACTAAAAAGGGTGGCATGCTGCCTTTAAGCCACTGAGTCGTCCGAGTGTATTAGTTGGTTTGTAAGTGAAAATTCCGATAGGCATGTTTGTGCTACTATGTGATGTGCTTTTATATGATGTGCTTCTATATGACGTGATCCGGCGGGTGTTTCTAAGTGAGCGAAAAATCCCATTATGCATATTTTTTGAGGGTTTGGCCCCCTGGATAATATTGGTTCATATGGTTCCCTCCGCCAGACTGATGTGAATCGATCAATGGTCTGACGAGCCAATTTTGAATAAATCGTAGAGGCTGCCCCGTATAATGTTTTACATCGTCTAAAGCTTTCACCAAAAGAACATAGGGCGTTTTTGTCTGCGTTATTGTAACTGGGTGCAATATCAAACATGTTTTTTGCATAATTTTTACTGCGGTGGCATTTGGCTGCCAATTACATCCCAAACGCGGGTAGCGGCATTGGAAATCAACGACTCTGCATCGTTGAAATAATGACGATCAGAGATACCCTAGATCCTCCCCCCCCCGCCCTTCCCAGGAGGTCCGGGAAGCGCAACAGCTCTGGAACTAGCCGCTGGCGGTCGGTTGTCTCGTCGGTCTTGTCGACTTGACGCGTTCTATTCTAAGCCTGAACACGGCCTTGAGGTCCCAAAAGTTTGCTGGATGTGCATGCAAGCTCGTTTCTTTAGGTGACAGCATGAAGTCAGTGGCGACAGTTCAAGCAACTTTGTGACGTGGAGCACCGAACGACCAGACAAGGCATACGGGATAATCTAGGGCGTGATGGGACGTTCAGCCAGCACGTCATACCAACAAGACTGAGCATGCTGAGCATATTACGTGCACCGCGCACGTGATCATCTCTGGCTGGCTCAATCTGGCAATCAATCTGTCTCGTTTCCGGCGAGCGCGCCACGTCATGATGGCGACAAACAGCCCAAGTCAAGCGACAGACTGCACCCAGCCAGCCATTGGCACACGCACACACAAACCCGTCGCGTTATTTACCTTCAGCGAACGGACGGTGTCGACCTGCTCTCCCTCAGGCGCGGCCGGTCGGGCTGGGCGCTCAGCCGGCCCGGCGGAATTCTGTTTGCACCGGCTGCCATGGTGACGGGCGGTCGTGCGCCGACCAGGAACGCGAGCCCCGTTCTTGGAGTCGCGCCGGTCCAATGCAATGCTGATTGGTCGCGTGGCGCTGGTCACTCGATGGGAACAATCGATTGCGGCGGGCGTGCTATGATTACCGCTGGTTGGCCGGTTACGGTCGTTCCCAGGTTGATAAGGCGATGGAGTTTTGGTGGAGCGGCTGGGGACGACGGCTGGCCTACTTGCCTGGGGAACAGCCGCGTACGATGTGTGCAGTGTGCACATTTGTTTGCTGCGCCTATTAAGTCTGATACGCATTAACCCAAAGCACTATAAACACAAATTCGTTATTTTTATTAATCTTGATAATCAGTTATTTCCTTTATGCCAGCATTCTACATCATTTCCAAGTGCTGGCTACCCCTCTACCAAGTTATAAGGTTGCGCCGTTACAGGCCAAGGCACCACCGATTGTTGAACCAGGGTGTTTTTTGGGCTGCTGTCCCCAAGTTCCAAGACCCAGATACCAACTTATTCGCATTGGAGAGTTGTGCAGTCGTGAGCATTCCACATTTGCGTGGGGTTTTAAACCAAAATAGTCATCGTGGAGATAATTCGATGCAGTTCACAGCTCACCATTCTTAAGGCCTAAAACCCTTTACTTTTTTAGCTATACGCATGCGAAGATGTGCAGACAGCATCGAGCAACTATTTCAAGGATATTCTGGCATGTGCGACGGCATATAAACGTCACTCAAAGTCTGCTACCCCCCATAGGCCATGCTGCGTTCAATGGCCGAGAGGGATACTTTCGTCGAGCCGTTCAGGCATGGTGTCCGTGAGCACGATTGTCAGATAAAGCGGGGGTCAATTGGCGCTCAATCAATGTTGAGCAAGCTGTGCAAGTTACGATCATGAATCTCGTTTTGTGTTACACAACATAAGAAGTTTGACATGACCGCAAGTTATTAAGGAAATAAGGCTGGCAATGGAATGAGCTATGAATACCGTCATAACCGAGTATGCAAGTGCAAGCGTACTGCCTAAACTCACGGAAAAACATGTAAGACCACCACGGGAAAGGGCCAAACCACGAGCACAGAACGACATTTGGCTCAGTGAAAACTTCCGGCACCGCCACAGCCACGTCTCGGAGAGCTGAACTACTACACGCGAGTGCCAGGGTGGCAGATTCGCATGGCGAGTTTCGCAGCATCTCAATATCACACACTCTCCATGGCGCATTAAAACTGACGTATTCAAGAGCATATTTACTCAGAAGCGAAATGATGTTGTCTAGAGCAGTCTTTTCCACTTAAAAATATGCCGACACATATCAGTGAGCTGGTTTCATGATTTTCGGTGTTTTCCTCAATATCTTCAAATGTAAAACAATCCCTTCATCAATTTTGTGTGCACCAGGAAGGCATTCACGTGAGGCTCATCATAAGCTCCCAGTGATCTCCGGTAATTTTGCCCTGAGTGCAAACGGTGTTCGAGAATGGGTGCGGCCATGGGCGGCGTCATGACCTGTCACATGTCAGACTGCCAAGGACATCCCTAGCCCTAAAAAATGTTACCTGAGTGTTCATCGCCATCACAGCAAGCCAAAGAACCACTGTTGATGAGACAGCCGACAGGACCTCGTGAACGGAGTCAGATCATGACTGGTCGGGGTAAAAAACTTCAAACTTTAGAGATGTGTAAAAAATTACGCCAACTCAAAAAGCGTAGTAATTTTTGGCACCCAAAATTTCCGCATTGTGCTCAAAGCCGTGCTGAAACTATTCTGGATAAAACGTTAGAAAGCTTCTGATAGCGCCCATCCCCCACTACCTGATTGGGGTGAGGGTTGAGCGACGACAAACAAGCGCCGAATGCCATTGACAAAGTGTGGCTTGAGTTATGATGAGATGCAGCGAAGCGTGATGACAGCCCGCGGGACTGGTCACAACTTGCCGCATTCCGACGGTGAGACACAGTAATTAAGCTGGCGTTCACAAGTCCCTCTCTCATCGGTGGCTCTCATCCAGACCTTCTGGCCTTCTTCTTCGAATTCTGACGCCTCACAAACTTGCCTTATCGCAATAAAACAGCGGTAGGTTTCCCTTGCACGATTGCAGACATGCAAACATTCCTCATTGCCAAGGTTTTTCCATGCACGGTTGGCAGAGCTGTGCTGGTTTTCCCCACAAATTGATGGAATACGGATGGCTCTCATTAGGATATTCCCAGTGTCAAGGAGTATTGCATTACAGCTAATTTATGTATGTCAGGTGGCGCCGTCATTAACGTAACGCTATTTCGAGGCGTTCGTGCAAGAGAGCATACACGCGGAATTGTTTCAATTGAGCAAAATGAAGCAGTCAATAGAGAAACAAGAGTGAGTCAGTGGCGTTTGAAGCGAGTGCTCCACATTCCTATTGGATTTTGAACTGAAATATTCATATTGAAAGTCACTCCGTGCAGTTAACAGTTCTGCTCTTCTTAAGACCTAAACAAGAGTTTACAAGAGATTCGTGAGTATTGGGATTATTCGGGAATTCGAGAGCATTAAAGGGAATGTTTGACATTTGAAGATGTTGAAGCAACCATAAGATACGATAAAACAACCTCACTTTCCGCTATTGGTACGCTTATGAAGTGAAAAAGACTGCTATAGACAGCACAATTTTCTGCTAAAAAAAATACGTTCCTTTATGCGTCATGGCCTAAATGCATCATCGTACCTTGTATAACATTAATTCAGAGCCAACTGTCGGTCGTTATATCCGGAAATCGTGCTCACGAACGCCAGGTATGAACCACTCGACAATTATATTTGTATTGGCCTTGATCGCCGCATGGCTCATGGAATGACAAGATTTGAATTTTCAACCATTTTTCTTCCTGCACCTCTCCCACTCTCACACTCCTACGTGTTTTGCAAACTGCATCCCTGGAGCCCTAAATTTACCGATAAAATAGTTTTACCAGCACTTGAAAACAATGCTTCTTTGGTTTTGTGAAGTCATCGCACAATTAGCTGGATGTGTTGGCGACCTTCACCATCTTCGCATAATCATTACCAGGCAGAACTCACACTTCCTACTATTCTCCCAATTAGTTAGGGTAAAGCCCGTGCAATATTGGTATCAAGAGACGCAAACGATATTTTTGCACACCGCCATCACCCTCTCTTACTCAATATACAATACAATAACTATTAAAAGTGTTTTATTTCACGCCTGCCTGCCTGCCCAACGGTCGTTTCGCCAAGTCTGAGCAGTGGCGGGCAGTGTGAAAACGAGAGGTCTACATCAGCGATGCTGGGCATCTTACCTCAAAGCCGCTGTTCCTCTCAGCAGCAGACAGCCTTGGATGAATCCTTGACATGTGTCGCCCAAACGTCCCCGTTGACCTCCCATGCTACAGTGCGGGTATATGCAAACAGAAAGCCTCCTAGATCGGCAGGGCTTTTTAACACTATTACCAGGGACAACCACCATCTAAAACCCTTAGAAAAGCCGCATAGTGCCTTAAAAAACTGACGATCGGCTACGTTTTTCAAGCCATACAGCTTCTCATTACACGAACGAACAACCACCGGCAGCCCGCAGCCTCGCATTGAGTCCCACTCACTACCGCGTGGCGAGCATTCGAGCACATCTGTTTCAAATGGCAGAACGATTTAAAACGCAGCGTAGCAGTCTGATCATATTCGTTGCAAGCTGCTGTGGCCAGCCACGATTCTATGACTAGTAACAAGCTTAGCTATTCGGCATTTTATACTGTTAAACATGTGAAGTGAATCTTGTCCGAACCAAATCCGTGAAAAGCACTGATCTGAGGGGCATTGGGAAAGCACTGTATCACCACTGATCTGTGACGTCAGCACTGGCATAGTATAGCTTGTAGTATATTTTTGTCACCTGTGAAAGACTATCTTGATCAAAGCTTTGTTTGGCAGCATCTTGTGGCTCAACTTGCTCATACAGCGAAACGCGTTCTACACGTGCTCACGCTGCAAGCGTTAGCAAATACAGACCAATGCTAAGATTTGAGCTTTGTCTAACTGGGATGGTGTGTTGCAATATGGTCTGTTATAATTTATTTGCTCTTTCTCAATTTTGTCACCAGTGGGCTCACAAAGTGTCTGTTTTTGCCACCGATCATATCCGGTAAATCAGAAGCTGGTGACGACGTTCCCCTGATGCGTTCGCGACAACTGCAGCTGCCAAGGAAGTGTAGTGGTTACAAAGCGTTGACAGTGTAACTTGACAATAATATAATCAAAATTTCTATCATTAGTGTATCCTGATAGTGCTTCAGTTGCACTGTCCAGTGCTATTATTAAAAGTTCTTTCCTGCATTTCCACCGAGTATGTTTTTGGAATATGTCCCAAAGGTGGGACACTCCCGTTAAGTTCGATGCCACGACCACGGACCGTCATGGAGGAGAAGACAGGATTGTCTCCATGCGTTGCTGTAAGAAAGGTGGGTTGTGTCTGGTATTACATATATAGCTCTAGGTGTCGTCAGTGTTCCGGGTCACGTGATCGTCCGGCTCATGCGGGTGGAGTTCGTTGGCAAAGATCGCGGATAAAAGTGGACCGATGGATGATCCCTGTAAGACTCCCGTGATAGTGGGAAGGGGAATGGAGGCCACTTTGCCACCTGAAGGAGAGGCATACAAGTGAGAAAGTGGGCACGGCTTACGTTGGAAAAGATGCGGTTGGTCACGGTCGGCAGAACAGTCCCCGTGGAATAGTGGGGACGAAAAAGATGTTGGGATAGGGACAGGAGGTAACTGCGGAACATGCAGATCAACCTGGCCTTGCACAAAATGCGCGACAATCTTGGCAGTGGTGCAGCAGATGAGCATACGTCCGTAGTTGGAGACCAGGGTTTGGCCGCCGTTAATGGATGAAGATGAATAAGGGAGCGTTTCCAGGACTTGGTAGTCTCAGGAGGTGTGGGAGGTGTTGGCAATCTGGAGAATGATAAGGCTGAGGGAGTCAGGACAAAGGAGCAGGAGACGAGCACAAATATCGCTAAGTCCACATGTCCCAGAACACTCTTCAATATTGACGCAACGCTCCACCATCTGCGTTGTTGAAACCTCAGAGACTGGCATGAAAATGGAAAATGCGGGGATGGGCGCAACAACGGTGTGTTGCGTTGGAATTCTCTGTTACTGAAAAACAATAAATAGATTAGCGACAGCGAACGAAACCAGGCGCGTCACCTGTTCCAACTGTCAGCTTGATCTGCTGAACGCAACGGGTCCTAATGCTTCCAGAATACTGTTCCTTTCATACACTAACCCTATGGGCGGTAAAAAGAACGGTGTGAAGCCACACTGGTCAATTTCGATGGCACCCTGAAACTTTGTGTGACTGAATAAAAATTCGTATAGCTTCACAAAATGTATGAGGACCACACACAGTCTATATGACAGAACTGGTTCCACACCACTCCTCGCCAGTTAAGCTTTAGACTTCAGACCGTGTTGTCTGCGAGCATCTGTTTGCGATGCGAGTCTAGCCGAAGCCAAGCTGGAACGGAAGAAGCTTTTACCCAAACTTAAGCTGGCGGTGATTCTACATTCAAACGTTGGAACTCCATGACCGGAACAGAAAAATGTCACTAATTGTTGTGCATAGTGCATTTTTATTGTTTTGGGACACTGCGAGACATTGCTTTCGGTAGCATGTTATTTAGCGTCATTTATCGTGCTGACGTGAAGAAAACCATAACTGCGTGAAGGTTTTCTCCTCTCGCATGCCTTACCTGATCTTGCTAGCCTGTGCACTGAGGAGCACTCCACCAGCAGTCATAAAGACCTCTGCATCTGCGTGGCGAAGAGCTCACATGGTGAAAAACCTGGGTGCACGTGGGCAGTGCAAACGCGATGCCAAACCGCCGCAGCTGAGCCAGGATTCCTCTCATCCGGCCTCGTGTATCTCGGTACACTCTTCTGTCCCTAGGTCAAGTCCTCAGGTCCCCGATTGTCTCAGCAGCCCCATCAAAGTTGTCCAAGAAGCCTCTGAATACTTCAGACCTTACAATCCACCGTGTTAGGCACAAATACAGGGCTTTCTGTGGACGGAGTACTCAAACTCTACCGACACCGCCAGCTCCGTCATCCCCGCTCCGGATGTGCTCCTAGAACATGTCTTCTTCATTGCAGCCTTCAGACACACCGACACGCTCCATACAAGACTCATTGTTTCGACCACCAGTGACACTGCTTTTGATTCCTCAACAAGCGTTTGGTCTAACGCATGTACGCTTAAATATACCAAATGTATATTGGAAGGCAGTGTAATTCAAAATAGCTCTAAGCTTCTGGTATCAGCGTTTCCTAACTGGTAAAGCATTGCATAGATGTCAATGAGATGCATCAGTCAGCATGAATGCTGCCCCAAAAGCAGCACTTTCTTGCTTCATTTACGGCACCACCTGTCAGCAAGTGCACTCTAAAAATGAGAATATCACTGCTGTCGACAAATTTGCTTTCATATGTTAACCTTATCCCCATCATTTACCGAAGCAAATACCACAATAGAACTTTGCCGAGGCGTTGTTCCAAAAAGTATTGGCAAATCTGGCCAACTCCTGTGCTTTTTTAAAAAATAAATTCCACAGTGACGCCGTCCCAATACAGAGGCCTGATGTTGAAATTTTTACATCAGGTATGAGTTGCAGTGAGCTGAACATCTTCACATAAAAAAGAAGCGTTCATAATCCAGATATATAGTAGCGTGCCCGATTCACGGCCATACACACTACACATTGTGCTGGACAGGCATCTATGCGGAATTAGGTACACCCTATCTACATGTCTTGTCTAAGGCATGTAGGTTCAATAAGCTTCTAGCTTGTAGCTTGTACTCACATCGCAAACTGCTCACCCGCCGATTGTTACATTTATATTTATATACACTGACCAGCTCCTCTCAATCTCTCTCGCAAAACACACACCGAGACACGAACCCAGGTGAATGACGCTGCTCAGTGCTGTAATGGCGCATTTTAAGGCAAACAGCGCCACTCTGACAAAATGAAGTCATACACCAAAATGATCATAACGGCATGAGTATTTGAATAACCCTTTCTGCAAGTTACGTTTGTCAGAAAGAAGGATATCTATAGCTGCTTGAACAAATTAATTGCCTTGCTTGACTGTTCCAGTAAAAGCAGAGCACAATCTCAGGTTGTCGGATACATAACGTGTTATAAGGTTCATATGAGGGAACGTCTTCAGCGAGCTGTCAAATTTCTTACGTTTAGGAGACAGCACAATGAGGACAAGGAGCATATAAAAACTGACTAAAGATGACACTATAAAAATTGAGAGACCGCTGAATGTGCCCACAATTCGCCCTCAAA
This sequence comes from Pollicipes pollicipes, assembly GCF_011947565.3. Classification (NCBI taxonomy): domain Eukaryota; kingdom Metazoa; phylum Arthropoda; class Thecostraca; order Pollicipedomorpha; family Pollicipedidae; genus Pollicipes; species Pollicipes pollicipes. The sequence goes on along the minus strand of NW_023597054.1, from coordinate 63,187,935 downwards.
CTGTCTCATCTCAACGGCAGTGCTGAAAGGCTAAAAAAGGCTTAGGCCACTGAAACATATTTTCCTCTGTCAGTATTGTGATGTGCTTAAAGTCTAACTTAATCGTAATCGACATCTCGAGAAAGAATATGTCGACTAGAAATTTGAACAGGGAGGGGGCTTCAATCTCCGGTCATGAAGGGAGACAAACGCTTTGATATCAGTCTCCTACGTTCGTGGGCAGGTGGATGCTTTTTCCTCTGATCACCGGGTTTGCTTATTTGTGATGGCTTTTTTTAACTACTTGAATGAAATGTTCAATATTTGAAGATGTCGAAGCAAACATCATATGTGATGCGGTGAGCTCACTTTTGACTATTGGTATACCTTGAGGTAGAAAAGCCTGGTCTAGACAACACGATTGTTTTTTTTTTGTTTTTTTTGTAAGTATGCTCCTCAATACGTCATTGTTTGATGATGACACTGTACCTCGCACAACATTGAGCCAATTGTCGGCCATTGTGTCTGGGAACCGTGCTCTCGAACGCCAGATATGAGCAACTCGACAATTGGCAACATTTTGATTACGCTTTTGTGGAGTCATGGATGCCTAAGGGACCCTGAAATAGTCTCTGAAAAAGTTTCTACGTCTTCGCGGACATGTACCAGAATTTACAGGGGTATAGATCTTTAAATGAGCAGAGCTGAGAAGTACATCGAACGATCTTCAATATGGCCTTTCATTTCGAAACCCTATACAAGTGTGGAGCACTCCCTTTAACCAAACCGTCTCACTTTTAGTATCTAGCTTTGCTAACTGAAAACCTTTACATGGGTGAGCATCAGGGATATTGTGACTACTAATGTTTGTTGCAATCATTCCTGCCTGGTTCTTGGATGGTGCATTTCTTTAAGTGGCAAGTTACACATCATTTTGATAGCTTGCTGCTTTGTCTCTGTAACAAATAGAGCATTCAATGCTCTGTTTAAATTCTGGCACTGTTTTGTTTTCATGTAGAAACAACGTGTCGGTTGCTGTGCGAAAATCGCAGTAGCAGTAATGGCAGTTGTGCATTTTACTAATAAATTTGGCCAGTGTGCTCAAATTCTTGTCGCATAAGTTTGTGGAAACTTTATGGCAGGTGTCTACCTGCGCAGAGGTTTTGTCAGGGTGTGTGTTTGATTTTTCCTATCATGCATCACTACATGGACACAGTTTGGTATCTGAAAAGCGTATTTTTTTGTTTTTGTACTCATAAGCATAACTGACAGAAGAAAACTGTCATTGCGCAGTTAAATCTGGCTCACTGAGTGCTGATCATTTCGTGGAATCAGAAACTGATCCAGGAGCCATGATGGGCGCTGCATTTAGTTTAAACTGTTGATCCATACTGCTACCTTTCACCACCTACATAGGTAAACGTTATGCACATCACACAGCCCACTCTCATCACATCCCATTAAACAGTTGTGAATTATCTTAATCTTGCATTTATGGTTTGAACTAAAACCTTGAGGACAGATTGTTTGCCTCATTCACCATTTTGGCAGTGTTTGCTTTTACTTTATTCCTCTGTTTAAATTGCAAACTTAAAATGCTACTTCATCGCGAATGCATTGCAATGGCAACTCAGCTAGTCGCAAAACTGTGTCAAATTGAGTCACAAAAATTGCCTTGGCGTGCTGGTGCATAATCACATAATCAAGACTGTGACGCATGGCCACTCGATGCATGCATGTAGTAATGAGTCCCATTATTTCACTGTTTACCACCAGAAGTGACCCGGATGAGCTTCTCACTAAAACTTCATTGCCTGTAGTGAAATTAGGTTGGGCTCCTCGCTCTGAACGCTGTATTCACTTCTCTTAAAATAGGACGCTCATACCATCTACTCAAGCTTTTGAGAACAAGTGCCCGGTGTCTTAGAACTCAAGGATTAACCCGACATTCTGGCATCGAGTTTGACAGTTCTTCCGCGTGCATTACAACCCATTCACGATTTCTCAGGTGGGTGGAACTGCAACCTGAGTGGCAGCCGATTTGTCGCTATATTTTGGCACTTGCGCACGACGCAACAGGAGCATTACAAGGCTGGATTAGGTGAATCTTTAAATTTTATTAATCTTTTAATTAATCCGATCTTATTAATCTAATCAATCTTAATCTTACTGATCTTTAAATTAAATTAAATGTAAATTAAAATTAAGTTAGGTTATTAGGATCAAACAAGGTTACAGCTCCAGTCAGCGGGGTACCGATGGCACATGTGACATTGACAGCGCCGAGGTGCTCGATACATCAGACGATCATAGCTACCGGCCGGGATTATCTTCGTGGTCGCCAATGCAGGTATTTCACCGTAACTGTCGTTCGAAGAGCACTGTGCAGAGAAGGGTGCGCTACCTGCCTAGAAGCACTAGCGAGTCGTCAGGAATACGACGATCCCACGTCCTTATGCCACTGTCTGTGGTTGAAAACCGCGGTGGGCTGATGAATCCCTCCGCAGGAGCAGTCAAGAGGTGGTCCTCAGTGCTGAGGAGGAGCTCCGCCGCTACGTTGTGCAGCTGGACGCGGCTGGCCACGTGGTTCCCTGGCGGATGCTGGAGAGTGCGACAGTGTGCTGCATCGGTACCGGTCATGTTTGAGATCCCTGGAAACTCAGCACGGTTTGGAAAATTACCACACCGAGCTGATCAGGATACCCGTGGCCACCGCAAGCAGTTGTACCTTGAGCAGTGCTGTTAAGAGGGAATGTGGCCAGCTGTAGCCATCGAAAGTCTGTCTCCATTTGTCTGGTAGTGTATCCAGCAGATAACCTTTCCTACATTTCTCACACATCTCCGATCGTAGGGTTCGTCCGGCCCATTCCCATCTCTCTGTTTAGGCTGTTTTGTACGTGATCTGGGATCTCGTAGGAAGAAATGACTGCTTTGGCGTGCGATGTTTAAGCGTTGTTATGTACCAGATAGGATATAATTGTTCTTGACTTAGTTAAGGTTCCACTGTCGTTCGCTGGAAAGGTGCTCGCGAACCCTAGGCATTCTTCTTTGAGGACGTTTGAGGCGCCTGGCGACGGTCCGGTCGCCGGCTCGCACGTACCTAGGAGCTAGTCAGGAGTCGTGGAGGGATCCTGAAGACTACCGGTTGAAGGACGATAGATCTGCTGCAGCTGCATTGTCGGACGATCGATGAATATGTTGAATCTAGGAGTGTTGCGACATTATGAAATAGATAAAACACGGATATCACGGCATTGTCTGGTGATTGATAGGTGCTTTAAACTACAAGTCATCACGACATGTCATATAGTTAAAACGTGAATTTGTGTTATCAAATATAATATTCCTGTTTTTGGATGAGATAGTTATTATCGTTTAAGCAACTAGCTGGCCTTGAGTGCTCCCAGGTATTCATCCCAGTTACCAGAAAGTGGTGAAATAGTCCTTGGCCTGTCCGGGGGTCTGCTTGTGCGCTCAGTGTATCTACGCGTGGCAAACACTTGTGCTCTTTGTGCTCTTCATCTCTCTACGAAGACCGTGGAACAGACGAAGGCATCAGAAGGTGACATATCACGCCCCGAACAGTGTAAATGCAGGAGCGAATCGCAGGTCGGCGCCACGTACGTGGCTGCCGCTCGGTGGACACGGGCACAGTCACCGCGGCGCCTAGTGTACCGACGTCCACTCCGCGGCAGTATCAGATATCGCGCCACTGGATGCCCACTGCGTAATCGGGCACAATGGCGGGTGAACCCTATGGCACTTGGCCCACGAACGCCAGGTAGACCGGCGGTCGGCCGGTGCTCGGCGTGAGCAACGGAAGCATCCGGGTCAGCGGCGGCGCTGCGGCGGCTGTCATCAGCGGTGGGCCTACGCGCCACAGGCTTCCCGAACGGGTGTCGCCCGTTAAACGGATGTCGCTCGTCAAACGGATATCGCTCGTCAAGCGAATGTCTCCTGTCAGGAGGATGTTGCCTGTTGAACGGATGTCGCCCGTGCACATCGGATGCGGACTCAAGCCGACCGCGGCGGGGTTCCAGAGTGCCCGGTGGACAGGGAGATAGCGGCCCCACCATCGCTCGCTGTGAGCACGGTGGACCGTCCGCGGAGGCGGCGGTCGTAGAGGTCGGCGGTGGGGATTTCTCCGTGCGGGTAGCTTAATTCACAGTGAAAACAAGGATGCTTGAATGTTTTCGGATCACTGGCATATGGCCTTGTCTCGTAAATACCTTCAGAATCGGTTCTGGCCTAAATTTTTGTCTCCCCGTCTCATGCGTTGCAATAGCACTGCCCGAGGGAGTATATGTTTTTTTTCGGCTCTACCAATATGTGGATCGGCTGTGAACAGCACTGCACTGTATACGTATGGTTTGCACACTAGAGCGCCGTATCCCCAGCGCCGTCGATACCGCGCTGCCGTCACACCAGACCATCCACTTCGGAAGAACTTTTCCGACGTCGTCAGGACCGGGCGGCGTTGTTTGCGCTACAGCCACACATCAGTAAAACAGCCAACGGTTCGCAAAAAAGAGACGTCCGTTCGCGTTTCACGCTCAACGTGTGACAGTTTTATGAATTTATTATTGAAGTTGCTGTCGACCGAAACCTTTCTAAAAACGTCGACAAAAACCGGAATATCGTGTGATTGTTAGTCGTTTTAGCGCTTCTTGCGTCTCTGACGTAAGCTGGTCCGCCTACGCCCATTCTTTCATCAACAGGCGTCCCTGATTGTTCGCACATACTGTCGTGGCCTTCTGAGTTTTGATTTTCGATACGCTTTCGCTTCTGATCTTTCTGATACGATTTCTAAGCTGTCTCACAAGATGTTAGTATTAGACGAAGCCATGCATATCTGAAATAATATCTGAGACAATCAGCCGATCGCATCTAAAATTACAGCCCATTTCGTCGATGCAGTGTCCGGTATGGAGCTTAGAGCGTGGTCAAAACTAGCCTGGTTGTTCATTCGAGAGCTTGGTGTTAGGGGTTGTGTGGGATTTTATTTCCGATGCTCATTTCGAATTTATTAATGGCAGGACCGTAAAAGGCTTGTTCCATGGACTTTTTAAAGGACAGGGTAGGTAACTGCTCTCAGATAGCCCAGGTCAACATTTTGTTTTTAGGAACATACCTCCTAACGTAACCCTGACACCTATACATATGCCAAAATAGGGGCAATCCAATAGGTATTTGGTCACTTTGACCTACTGAAGGTAAAGAAGGCCACTGATCTCATTGACCTTTTGCTTACAACAGGTATCTGGCTACACGGCGGCTGCATGAGAAGGTCTAAGGGCACTTGAGACACCGATCTGGAGTTTGACCTTGTTTGACGTAAATTGACCCTAGGTGAAATAATTAAGTAAAATCAGTTAATTACATAACATCAAATAAGATCATGATTCAAGAAGCTGAAATTTTGACATATGCGAGTACACCTGCCGTTTAATCTACTTAATGAATTTGGTGTCTCTAGCTACCTCAGTTTAAGGAATATCAGGGGGTCAAATCCCTTACCCGAGCGAAGGGTACTCAGCCGACCACGCAGACTCATGCTTAAAGGCCCGAGTCCGTTGACTTTGTAGCCGCAGATGATGATGTCCGTCATGTCATTCTCCCACCAACAATCTGCTTAAGTGCATGAGTGTCTTATCATCCAAGTACGCTAAAGGGGGTGCTTCTAGGCTTCGGTTTTTCGAAGAGACCCCTGCAGGTATTTCGACTAAGGTATTGGTATTGGCAGCAATGGAAAGGTATTTTAGGTTTTATGATAACCATTCAATAGAAGTGTTTTTCTCAACCATGGCCTCGTTGGCTGTATGCGCTGTGCGGGTGCCAACACAGCTCTTTTAGGTGCAGACTTATGCCAAAATGCACCAATCAGCGCACCCGAGATAACCCAAAAACAAAACAAAGAAAATAATGCTTCCACAGCCTATATATATAATCTCTCTACTTCTTTCTCTCTATGTATATACGCATATATATATATATATATATATATATATATATATATATAACCATTTCATAGTGTGCTAACCATTGTTCGTTGCTTTGGTGTCAAGTTCCTTCATTTCACCGGCGGCAAACAGCATCACCAAATACCAGAGTGACGGGCAAAATAACGACACGTGTTCCCCATATAAAAGAAAGGCGCGATCGCGCAAAATTGACCCTCTTTACATAGCACGACAAAAAAGGCCTTGAGGTCTGTTGTGGAAGACACGAAGCACGCTGGAAGTTAATCAGTACAGAAATCTTGAAAGAGTGCGGGCCGACATAGCCGTGTGCTGAGCAAGTGCTCAGGTGATTATCTTATTTGTTTTGACTTGGGCAATTATATGTCAAATGTGAAACCGTCCTCAGCATCAGTGGAGTCAGCTGCAGCTGCAGTTGGGCCACTGTGAGATGAGCTTTTGTGATTAGCGGTGAGGTAGTGGTGAGAGTCTGATGACTTGGAAGCAACAAAGGGCCGCGGTGGTTGTTTGGCAATTAACAATAATGACGTGCTGGAAGTAATAAAGCAATAATGCTCACACATGTCTGTTTTTTATTTATATCTTTTCCGTGAAGAGATGAACATGTGCAGCGGAGATAATGCAACTCTGTAAAAGTTATAACCCAGGTGTAAAGGTTCAAAACATAAGATCATAAGATCACATTTTTGCCAAAACAAAACATATATGAACGCACCGTCACTTAACGTCGCCCACATACAGCGCGGGCTTCAGTTAAAACCATCCATTGTTCGCTGAGGCCTAATTTATAGACCTTTGCAAAACTGAATATTGGCTGCTGCTGGCAGTGAATAATGATGGTGAAAATTGCTATATTCCGTCATTATGCAAAGCGTTTCCTAAAAATTACTGAGTTTTTTTCCTTTGTAACATGCCCGTTTTCCTTAAACCAATATGCCATTGATTGCCTTTCCATTGGGCAAACTTCCATCATCCTATGAATGTTTTAGGTTGCTGTCACGGGCCTAATGTGATGCCACGATTTCGGTTGATTTAAAATGTTGTTTCAAAAGGAAGTTACTCAGTAACGTTAAAGTATACTATTAAAAAGGTGTGTGTGTGTGTGTGTGTGTGTGTGTGTGTGTGTGTGTGTGTGTGTGTGTGTGTGTGTGTGTGTGTGTGTGTGTGTGTGTGTGTGTGTGTGTGTGTGTGTGTGTGTGTGTGCCTTTGGTGCATCCCTGTGTGATTGTTACTATGAGTATCATATTTAACGTGTCTCGGATCTTAAGGTAACGTTCCACATTTTTTTTTTAACTGAAGAAAGCAGGAAGCAAGCTCGTTTATAATCATGAGTACACTTTAAAGTAGAAGAGGCTGTCCTAGACGCCACAATTACTCTGTTTAGTAAATATTATCCCCGATACGTCATTGTTTGAATACGTCTTCGTACTTTGTACGACATTGATTGGAAGCCAAATGACGGCCGTTATATCTGGAAACCGTGTTCACGAACGCCTGATATGAAAGACACGACCATTATATTTTCAGACCTGATGACTGCATGAAATGTTAAAGGACAGGATTTTGAATCACGTTGATTTGACGTCATGAACGCCGGGGCGTTTTTTTTAAATACTCTCCCCGAAATGTTATCCCCATTTGCGCGGGCTTGTAGCTCAGACGCCACACGGGTTTGTGTTGCGAGAAGGGCAGTGCTGTGCGCTGCACCGAATGGTCTTCAAGAAGGTCATTTCAGTTAAGACCCCATATAAATGTGAAACACTTCCTTTGACCCCTCCGATACGTCACTCGGAATACGCATTTGATGTTGGAGCGTTTTAAACGTCAGTACGTACCTATCTTATCTTAATTTTCCGACAATGGAACTGATGTGGAAATTAGGTCACAGCGGGAACGTCACGCATAGACCGCTGCGTTGGCAGCATTATGCAATAAAGTACATTGGCCACGTGTGAGTAAATACCCACCATTTTTTCCCTGCACCCCGTGCTTCGCGTTAATCTCGACCAGAGCCCAATCTGCTGGCTGGTCCGCATAGTTCGGTTCGGAATGGCATTCAAACATGCACGTCTGCGCCCTGTTATTCCCTGTGTCGTGGACGCGTTAAGCCGTAATACCCAAACAGGTAGGCGGCCATCGTGCGAGTCCTACACGCCATGTCCTCACCTGTCCTATTTCTCGTGGCTCCCTAATGGGCTCGTGCTAGCACGCTAAGCCGCGCTGACACGATCGCCGTCCATGGTTGAACATTTCGGCACGGCTGCTCTATCAAAGGCCTAGCAGTAGCATCACGCGCCACGCCCCGTGCTGGAACGGACGTGGAGGTTCTCGATGTTTTGCAAGAACTGCGACGTGTTCAACGGAATTACATACAGACAAATAACTTGTAATCGCGACCGTTGCTCTACAAACTTTACCTCCTCTTCAAGCTGCCAACTACTTGAAATGTCCAAATGGTTACTACTAACCTGCGGTGAATGTTCCAGGTTGCTACTGAGCTGGCTGGTAAGCTATCTCCAAATTGTCTTAAAGGGAGTTTCCACATTTATACTGGGATTTGAACTGAAATATTCTTCTTGAAGACCTTCTGGTGCTGTTCAAAATCCGCCCTTCTTAAGGCCCAAACCCCTCTAGTGTTTGAGCTATACGCTGCAAAAATGGGCAAAGTTATCGAATAAGGTATTTTAAAGTCACCTTGGTATTCATGACGCCATAATCACATCATTCAAATCATACCATTCAATAACCCATGCGGCGATCACGGCGAAGGCAAATGTATTTGTCGAGGCGCTCATAGCTGGCGTTCGTGAGCGTGATTTCCATGTATAACGGCCGTCAATGGGCCCTCAATATGGTGCAAAGTACGATAACACGTAATCAAACCAAGACACATCGAGGAGCATATTTACTAAATACAGGATTGCGCTGCCTGGAGCAGTCTTCGTCAAAAGCGTGCCAATGCCAAAAGAGATGTTGAATTGCTTTGACATGCATTGCACACCACAGACATTTGTCCTTATCACATGTTCTGTGCATGCTAAGACGTGGCCCGTTTGCTTGCCAGAGTTCTATCGAGTGTCATGGGGGTGATGATTTGCGGTAACAATGTCGGCAAGACCCCACATCAGACACGACACGGATAAGCAACAAGTCACGCTTTTCGGCCGACTTAGCTTGTGGCCGTCCACTGCGGCGACAGAAGGCATAATGTTTATTTTCCATTTGGCACTGTTTGTTTGGCACCACCCCGGACAAAATAACCAAAAGAAAGGAAAGAAGAAAACCGTTGGGTTGACGCGCAAGGTCCCTGGCAACATCGAAGTCAATGAAACGCAGGTTGTCGAGCAAAATGTTTGGTTTTGTTGAAACGCTGGTTGTTCCGACAAACCCAGGACTTGCACTGGGGACTTGCACTTGCACATACGGGAATCTGAGGACTCGAGAATTGGATTCTGGCTTGGACCTCCAAGACTATAACCTGTACACAAGCTCAAAACCCAAGGACTGTAATCCGGTCCTAGGCAACGTATTTTATTCAGATCGGCGCCTCCTTCCGACAGCGCTACGCTGGTCTGGAGGTCGTCCTGCGGTCGCCGTTGCTGGGTGCGGCCGCCAGCGGCTGGACTCCCGGAGAGGGCGCCAGCGACGCGGCCAGGTGGCGCGCGCACCTGGTCCAGATAGGCCCATAATGGGTTTAGGTGCGGCTACCGGCGCCGCAGGCCCGGGCGGCATCTAAGGCTGGCTGAGACGGGGAGCGGAACGAGCAGCTGCAGGCGTTATTTAGCGCCGCTGTGCAACTACAAGCCACGGACAAATGTGGCGTACCTGGCCGCCTCAGAGGCCAGGACGCCGACTTCTAATAAGATGCACTCGTGATCTTGTGCAGTTTGCACCATGACCTTCAAGAGCCAAAAAGCATCAACACTTTTTTGAAATTGACACTTTCCACTTTGCCAGGGCTCAGCGTGTCTTTTATGGTGTACACTTTTTCACTCACGAACAGAAATGCTTGAAATGTTTGTTTCATTAGCTGATAATGAGTATGTTGGCGATTCACAAAAATCTGGTAGAAATACACTGCATGTTATAGACTTGCACAAATACGATGATTAGAATGATGTCATATCGTTATCTTATCTTAGCAAGAAAGCGAGAGAGAGAGAAGAGAGAGAGAGAGAGAGAGAGAGAGGAGAGAGAGAGAGAGAGAGAGAGAGAGAGAGAGAGAGATGAGAGAGAGAGAGAGAGAGAGAGAGAGAGAGAGAGAGAGAGAGAGAGAGAGAGAGAGAGAGAGAGAGAGAGAGAGAGAGAGAGAGAGAGAGAGAGAGGGATATACACATATACATATAGGTGTGTGTGTGTGGATATGGGTGTGGGCGTGGGTTTGGGTGTGGGTGTGGGTGTGGATGTGGGCGTGGGTGGGTGCGTGTGGGTGTGGGTGTGGGTGGGTGTGCGTATGGGTTTGAGTGTGTTGGTGTGTAGTAGAAGTGAAAACTTGATGGCCCAGACAGCAGTGATAGTCATTTATGCAGGTGCCAATCAGTCAAAGTTTTGATACCCTTGGGTATCATCATCAGAACAGGAAATGCTTTCTTACATAATGAGAACACAGGACTACATAAAAACATATCTAGGTCACATTGCATGCATCGTGCATGGTGAGTCAGTTACGGTCATGATTCACATAATTAAGCACAACGAGCACAGCACTCATCTGCACGCAAACGGGTCAGCTTAAACCCAATACAAAATCTCGAGACGAAAGATCGTTACGCCCCGCATAAGAAAACAAGTGTACCTAACTTGCAAGGGATGTGTATACCTTATGATACTCAATGGCGGCTCATTTTGATAAATGTGGATGCTTTATGTTCTAATATTGAGAGAACTACTGCATCGCCCTACTGCACTAGAACTTTCAATGTTTAAGCAAATGTACCGCATAAATGAATGATCTCAGATTGGCGAGGACTCTGGGTTGGAAAGAATGTTACCTGTACGGTCAGACCTGCCGAATGTTCCTGCACTCTGCAATGTAAGCTGCGCGGGTTGGAGCTCACGCACGATACTCCACACACAGCACAACAATATCTATAAATGACTGCAGTGACAACACATTTTGGAAGCTCATGTGTTAACTTGAAAAGGTCTAGCAATGCAATTACTCACTTATACGATTATCAGTAGTAGAAAAGGGTAAGCAACTTGTGGTAGGCCTACGAGATTTGTTCAATTTATATCGTTCGCTTTCCAAAAAAGGCAACACGAAATATAGAAAAACAAAAGTACACAACTCAATCCTTGGTAGTACATGAAGTGATGAATAAAGCGAAGTTAAGGATGCTTAATGACGTGGTAGTCATTCTGAAACGTACTGCAGCTAACTTCCTATCCGCTTATCTCTAATACTTACAGGATAAGCGCAAGAGTGTACCCAACCAAAGCATTCGAAATTCCATTATATGGCTTGGCTGTGTTCGGAGACATTGCTGTGGCTGCTGACAATCTCCGATATCTTTGTACCATGGAAGCAGTGGCTTCTCTACGAGTTTCATAATTTGATACCGGCTCAGATACGGAGTTAACGATAGGCTTAGACATAAGCTTTGATACATTGATGCCGGCTTCCTGGCTAACGTATGTGACAGAATGGGAATCGTGAAGATGGTAATCCTATGTCGTTACACTTTTTTCTGTACAAAAGTACTTCTTTCGCTGCTGAACTGGCTTGGGCCTTCGCGCTCCGCACTCAAAGGTCCCGCGAAGAAAAGAATCAGCCTCATAACGAGCAAAAGCCTACTACTTCCAGATTAAGTGTGATTACGTGTATAGTATTGGTAACAGGCGCATTGACGTGAATCTGCGTGGTCTGATTTGACGTGGTGTATTACGCAAACGATTCGATTCAGGACAGACAGCCGAACGCCTTTTTGTAAAGAAACGTATGCTCTATAACATAGCGCTCGAGTTTCATCCTGTCATTTCTTTATTAGAAAAGAAATGACAAGATATGTTTCCCACCACGCAAAAAAAATATTACGGGCAAAGACAATTTCACGAGGTGCAAGCCGATGATGCCACGTGACCACGTGAGTTAACAGTCAAATCGCTGGACGGTCGTGCCTGGTATACAGAGCATCGCTCGTTGTCCGCAGTTGTGCGAACTCAAGGCCCTAAAACTAAGTGCAAACGATGTCCACGAACTTTCTTGCCATGAGCGTTACATGCGATGTGCCCTAGCAATGTTTCTTAAATGTAGGCGTGCTTCCTCATTGTGTAATAAGGTATTTCATATCCTGGTGATGACACCGAAAAGTATCGAGGCGTTGACTGACCGATACACAGTTGATACATCATTACACCTCTTGGCTTTAGCTCTACGATTAGACTGACCTCATCATGACATGATATGATCCCAACTTGCTATTCTATATCAATGCAGGAAATAAACCAGTTTCTGAATTGAACAGCCTGAAAATGCCTCGGAAACGTGCATCTGGGAAACCAGAGGTATGGAGTTCGGTTCCCCGCGGTGCCCGCCCTTTCTGCCAGGGTGAGAGGCAGGCGACGCCATATAGCCTCAGCAGCTGAGCGCATCGTAAAGCCCCAATGACAGCAGACTGAAAATGCCGTTCTCATAATAACATGTCGGTTGAAGGCGTGGAGAGAGACGCATTTCTAATGACTTTCAGTAGTGCGACAAAAATATGCTAATATTTCGACTCTGTTGTCAGGTCATTTGTCATTGCTTCTCTACCTTGTATGCAATCAATCAAAGCATTGATCTTCATTACATTTAACTAAGTCATCTACCAAGCTGCAATACTGTGTTGAGACCATTATCATGTACTACTAGTGCCGGTGTTTGACGTAGGTCAACCAGTTGGTAAGCCAGCAGGGTTTTTAGATCAACGCATGCCAGGAATCTATGATAAGCTTGCGTGACCGAACTCATTTGCAGATGAGCGAACAGCATTATCAAGCCTAAAGACGAGGAAAACAGACAAATTGTGTCAGTGTGGCGATTATTATAAAACTACAGAGGAATAGGTCAGCCTGTAGAGGTGACCCATGGTGACCGTTCGAATAGATGTCACCCGCAGGTAAAAGAACGACGCTGTTTAGTATAGCATGAAAAATCCACGCATTATGCAGCCAGGCTAGTTAATAGCTTACAATGAAATTATTACAGATCAGGCACTGGAAACGTTGTGTAAAAAGCGTTAGTCGGAGAAGAGCTCAAAGACATTTCAGGGCAGTGCTAACTAATGCACATGTCCCACAACTGTTTATTTCGACGTCGCCTGCATAAACCTGTAGGTCATTAACCTGGGAGGACCTCACCCTGCATTGTGCGACTTGTTGAATTTGGTGATAAGGTGCAGAAGCGGTCGGGGGATAGTAGTACAACTCGTTCTGAAGTTATTCTACGAAATGTCACGGAGAGCGGACGCCTATCCGTAGAGGCCTTCACTGGTAAGCATCCCTGCAGCCAATCCACCCGTTACCCCTGGGGGGTGGGGAGTGGGAGGCTGCGCCCATAGAGACCCGCTACCCATTCCTAATCATTTCCACTCACCTGTTAACCAGTCGTTTACATGCTGTCAACGCATTAATTTCAAAATATGGAAAACTCTCAGAAAGCTTGTGCCCAAATTGATCTTATTGCGTTGATGATTACAAGAGATGGTGAATGACTCTAATTACGAATAAGAGAAGAGCAAACAGCACCACTGTGTAACATTTCGTGATGCATGTGCACGAAATTGTGTAAACAAGTCGTAACATGTCGTAAATATGCATCCAACCCGACCCGCTACCCATTCCATGAGGGTACCCGCGTGTTCACCACACCCGTGAAGCTGATTGCATAGCATTGAACAGTGGCGTGGTATCCATGATTTCACATGGAATGTGATCAACGAATATATCGCCAGTGAAATTGCAGATATTTTCAGATACCAATGGCAGATATTTGACGTTGAGCGAAACTTTGGGGGCTTCAGCTATTTACCAGCTTTACAGAAAATAACGTCATGGGACTGCATCGCCCACAACCCCGAAAACAGTCCCGGATGAGACAAGAATGCCTGGAAACCTCCTTTGGTGCCAAGACTGAGGCCGTAACGAGGGATTGATGACGTGTCAGTTTGCACCTAGTAAAGGTGGCGCCGTTGTCGTTGGCCACCGACTGCTGTCCGATCATGCTGTCAGCTGGCCTCACACCGACAGCGTACGTCCGAGGACGGTCAGTGGCAGGTATCACCTGCCACTGATCGTCCTGTATTGAGCGAATCACCTTTTTGGAGAGTGCGAGGTACGTATATTGAAAAAGAGCCTCGCGTCTTCAAATAAACGAATGCAAAATGCGACGCCGACCTGAGGAGCGGTGGTTTTGTGCACGCGGCGCCAAGGGAAGCATTACTGCGTGCCTTGGCGCCGCAAATAGTTGCAGATCCAGAAAAGCGCCAACGGGAGACATCCGAAATCTTGTGGGATCGTGCCTGAAAAGGGCCTTATTACAACCATACGGCCGCAATATAATCTTATTACAAAATGCAAAATTTGATATGCTCGCCATGCTATATTCTGAAAGCCCTTCCGTTCACGATTGTCTGGAAGTGTTCTCGGGCAAGAAGAGAAATGAAAACAGTCGAAATGAAAAAGTTGAATGAAAATGTTCGTAATGCATAAAACTTAATTGGAAATAGTCGAAAATGGAAAATGACTAATTGGATTATGTCAAACGACATAAAGTCGAAGTGGATAATCGTCGGCAGCGATACAGGTCGAATCGGAAAATAAAATGCAACACGGATAATGTTCCAAAATGGAAAACAAGTCAACAGGAACGAAGCGATCAGTGAAAACAGCGTGCAAAAGCAGGTTGTTAAAATAATTTCAAACAGGAGGTCATCAGGGGAGGACCACCTAGCTGTGGTCACTGGGGACCGGTGTGGAGGTAATCCCATCACGATGAAGATCGGCTGCTGCCGCCAGGGACCAAAAAAGGGTCATCTGGCCATGAGACGCTCTGATGAGTATGGGTTGCGCCAATGATGACGCTTCTAGTCCAGATCAGCACGGAAAATGGCATAGGGTCCAAACAGAAAATAAGATGAAAAGCCTCAATGATGCTTATGACCACGGGGTCAAAAACCTCGGCTCTAGCAAATCCGTCGAACTGGTTTGCGTGGATGGCCTTTGTTCAGAGTGGTCATAAGCAGACCGTACTGCTTTTACTCCATGATATCAGCGCCCAGCATCTAGTGTCATTCCAGTCCCACGCACAATTTTGCTTCCCGCCTGATTCGTCGGACAAGGAAGGGTGGGTGAAAATGTTGTCATACCTTTATTGAAAGGAGTGAGACTTTTTGTTCACTAGATCTACATCGCATTTCAAAAAAGAATGTTTCGCCCCCCCCCCCCCCTCTCCTGGTATTCAAGCATATATGGTAAAAGGTTGGCACGCCTTCAGCTGCTGACTGTTACTTGTATTTGCATTGGTGTTGTTTCCGGACAGTGCACTGGCCATGTTGTTATACTCATGGCAGTAGTTACGCGCTAAGCTGGACCAGCCTTGAGTCATAATATTCTCCTGGACATTAATATGTTCAATAAACGGGCGGGGACAGCAGCCGGAGCCCCAGACGGTGAGCTCCGAACACCGTGCGGCATTGTCAGTGCTGTCCCGCGCTTGGTCGTGCATCGCTCCCTGAACATCAACATCAGTGCCAGCTGCTGGATCACTACAGCGCAATCACTATATATATGCACATACATATCACTAGAGTACCCAAGCTATTCTGCATGGAACACACTCACGTGACAGCGTGAACGTGTTAGGTGGAATACGTCCCTCACGAAAAGCAAGAGAGCAGGCATAATTCGTTTATTTCCATTCCACATCAGTGTATGACGATGTCACGGGCATCCGTGGTCTTTTCTGTTTTGTCAAAGATAGCTGGTTGACCAGAGTTAGTGTCCCAGCCCAAAACAAGGGCCTAACGCTACACCTTTTTTCACGGCCGCTGGTTATTGACCGTGTTTCCTATTACACCGGGCTGTACACGCTCTATCAGGCTTCAGACCAGGCCACTTCATGTTCATGCGCTGGGGAGCTTTCGTCTTGACGCTTAGATGCGTCACACCCCACGACACAGACGGGGCCTGTGCGACGAGACGAGACCCCCACCGCTGTGAGAAAGACCCTCCTCCCCCCGGGGCGCCAGGCGGCTGGGTCACCAGACACCGCAGGGGCCGCCACCACCGCTGAGCGACCGCGTCACTTCTTGCCCCAGTGACTCTTGGGACGCGTCACCGGGCCGAAGGCAGCAGACTGGGCCTGGGTGGGGGCCCGCCGGCCAGATGCCGAGCCGCCCGCGTCCAGGATCTCCTCCAGCAGAGCCTCGTTCGGCAGCTCGGCGTCCCCCAGCCGCACTAGCTCGATCGTGCGCGTCACTTCCGGCGACTCGGTGAACTTGAACCCTGCCGAGCACGGCGCCGGGGCCTGTGTCAACCGGGGAGCAGCGCGCGGTGCGCTGCAGGTGATCTGCTCCTGCAGTTAGCGGCGCCTGGACTTCCGTGTCTGTCAAGCGTAGATGTTCGACAAGCACAAACTACACCTAGTTGTATATACATTAAACACAAGTGTATCAACGTAGAATGTTAGAAGTTGTGAACAAGCGTCTCATTTGAGAAAAGAAACTGACTACCGCTTGACTCACCCATGTCTATCAACGCTGAGAACAGGCCGTGAAGCACAGTACCAAGCAGTCACAAGCGTGTTTATCCAAAACGCCCCGCTCAGCTTAACCATATCGGATGCCATCAATGACTCGGACGAACTTCAAACCGCCATTTCCAAGCGTTTTTTTCCGTGGGGTGGGTGGGGTGTAATCTGAGCCTTTTGAGTGGGTGGATTTCTGGGATCGGAGCTCACGCTAGCCAGTGCTTGTTGTTTGAGCCCTGAGGCCTGATTCCTGATCCGATCGTGCAATTCCAGGTCAACGGCATAATTTGGAGGTGAAAGTTTTACGTGCCGCAACACTCGGCACCGTCCACCCCGACCTCTGGCGCCACATGAACTTTAACATGGTCGATAACATCGGCCGCAGGTCATACCTGTCAAGGGCAAATAACGAGCGCCCGGTGCGTACCGAACTCACCCCACCATAGGTGGGTGAGCCGGAATGCACGCGCTCGTATCACCTGAGCTATCGAGATGGACGGTTCGTCCATAACATTAAGTATTCGCCCTGCCGGTTTGTCTGTTCTGTCTTAAGAGTTACTCACAATGCCCAGCTTTTCCAACCAAAATCGCAGAACTTTTGATCACAAAACACATTGAAGAAAACCTCGCGTATAAAAAGGCGAATTGATTATAACCGTAGCTAAGATTGAAATAGCGAGGTTATCGGCAAGTGTCCCCAGCGTCACATATGACATCATTCGACATTGCGAACCCGGTGTCATCAAGTACGGGAGAGGTGGGCGCTCTGCACGGCTGATCGAGGCTTCGCAGCAGCGATAACATACCCGCTCTGCGGTGAACACGGTCCTAAATTAACCTACACGCTCAGTGGTATCCCACAGATATTTGGGCTCCAAAGTTCGACAACCTACAGGAAAAAGGTGGCGTACATTACAAGACCAGCGCCAAGATCCCAGGTGCCCCCCGGTGACGAGAAAAAGCGTAAACATCACAAATACGACATATGTCCTTTGGGCTGCTGAGTGCACGCATGGACATGACGACATCATCATCATACAGGTCATTTCACATTGGGCGGTTTGGGTTTAGGGACGCGTCGGTGCCGAGGCCATTCTACGTCCACCCATTTCACGTGCGATGGGTTTGCCATACCAGCGGACAGGAGGTTCTACAGCGGCCGGATGGAGACGTCCTCGACGACGGGCGGCTCCGACCCTAGCAGGAGCTCCGGGGACATTGCTCGCTTGGGTCACCACTCCCCCAACGGGGATTCACGTCCTGCGCCCTGCACCAGTCGCGCCAATACCAACTGGACATTCTACCGAGAGTGGTGCCTCCAGAAGGTGCAGCTTTCCCACATGAACCAGCGCCACCCGGCCGGTGACTTGGTCTTCCGGCCGAGCCTGGCGTGTGCGCATCACTCAAGTGAGATAGCTCTGGTGCTGAGCAGCGCCTACGTGCACATGGTTGGCGCGAGGAGAGCTCCCAAGCGTCCACCATGTTCGCACCATTGAAGACATGTAGATGTGCCGAAGTAGAAGGTGCACGGGGGCGGGTGATAGGGTTGTCTTGAGCTGCAGCCGAGGCGCCATCGCGAAGCTGCTATCACTTTATCAACTCGGAGAAGCCGCATGAAATGATACCGGAATGATGATAAAACTACAGTGACTGCTATAATGACCATTGGCTTTGTTATTATGAGCTCTCAGAGTTTGCCTAAATTCAGAAGTGTCCACTGGTTAGTTCCGCCAGGTACACGTTCATGGACTGCGGTACCACAATTCTGCAATGGACGTACCTTACCTCCGTGCGTGGTGCCGGAGGGTTTCCCTCGCAGAATGCCAGGCGCTTCTCTCGCCGGAGCGCGGATGGTGGTGCGACTGCGCCCGTCAACCAGCGTCACAGCCAGGTCATAACTGCGCAGCTTCGACAGGATCTGGCACGACTTGGACTGCACTTTGCACGTCTCCAGGCAAAACTGCAGCAGGTTGTTGCTCAGCTGGTAGAAGAGTTTCTCCATGAACGGTATGCGGCTGCGGAAGGGTCAAAGGCTGACGTCACTCCCTGTGGTCAGGGCGCACAGAGCAACGACCGGCGGTGTGGGCTCGCCAACTGAGGACGGCGTAAGATCGTCAGCGACAGACGGTATGGGATCATCAGCGGAGGGCGGTGTAGGATCGTTAGCGGAGGCGTTGTGAGATCGTCAGCGGCGAGCGGCGTAGGATAGTCAACGGAGGGCGGTATGAGATCGTCAGCGACAGGCGTTGTGGGATCGTCAGCGGCGGGCGGTGTAGGATTGTTAGCGGCGGGCAGTGTAGGATCGTCAGCGGCCAGCGGTGTGGGATCGTCAGCGGCCGGCGGTATGGGATCGTCAGCGGCGGGTGGTGTGAGCTCACCAGCGGCCGGCGGTGTGGGACCGTCAGAGGCGACCCACCTGGCAATGATCTTGGGCAGGCCGTGGCCGAGGAAGGAGACCAGCTCTTCATACCGCTTGCCGATGCGGTCGCGGTCCGACTCGGCGAACGTGATGTCGTGTCCGGCGGCGCGGCGGTGACGCAGGTCCTCCAGCGCCGCGCATGCCTGGCCTCGTGGGTCGCGGGGTCACCCGACCGGACAGGAAATGTACGAGACAGCGAACACAGAACTGGGCACAGCCGCATCCACCGCACGGACAGCTGCAGCGTCTAGCCCGGTGCGATGAGTCAAGACATTATCGAAATTAATCAGAACCCGCACAAACCGATCACAGCCAGCATCGGCACAGGTGGACAGTGCTGTCTCAACAGTGCTAGACCATGTCATAACTGTCAGAGCTGTCAGAGAGCTGGTGCAGCTGTCTAGAACTTTCCCTGCTGCTGACAAAAGGACTGAAGTTATGGTGGTCGAGACACTGTCAAATGTGGTGCCAACTGCTAAGGAAACGTGCTTCCTTGGCAACATGATTTCTCCGACTTTTTACCAGGTAGTGAGGAATGCTGCTTTGCTGCGCAATATACTCATACCTGTGAAAACTGTCGACGAACTGATTGGTATTCCTCGATTTTATCTTCGGCACCCTCGAATTGATCTTCATACTCCCTGATGGGATCCAGCAGTTTTCTCATGGACTGTTCATAACGGTCCCACAGTTCTTCTTGATCCTGGTCAAACAAAACGTGATGTGAACATAACGAACCGTGATGTCAACATAGTATTACCGTGATGTGAACGTAGCATTATGTTGTGGTATATATGGCGGCATATTCGTGCAAATCCTTAGTGATGGTACTTCTGTCACACGTACCTAGGTTTGAACCCTGCGTTAATGCGGTAAATTTTGTTCGGCTGCTATGCGGGGGCATGGACATTGCCCCTGTACTAAGCTGACCCTCCACCTAAGACCTAGAAGTCTACAGGACTGATTTTGTCGTTCAGGGCTCACGCAGACCGGAGGAACGTGAGCACCCCTCTTAAGTTAAACACCCCAATAAGTTAATGTCGGTGGTGCTTTAGAAGGGAAAGAGTGGAATAAGAGAGCAACTTACATAGTCGCGTTTTAGTGGACTTCAGACACACGCCACATTGGTTACGGGATTCAAGCAAATATGCAAAGCGTCTTGCGCTGCAAATAAGTCTTTTTTTGTATCGGAAATGCATGCTGTAACATGGTGCTTTAGAGGTGACTATGCCTTTGGTTTGACCTTTCCATTCTACTCTTCTCTACTTGCTTTGCATACAGCAAGCGAAACATGCTCCATGCAGTGACAGAAATGCAAAAAACTGGCTTGGAAACGTGCGTCTTGGGCTTCGGAAGGATTAGAAGGCGGAGAGAGCAACAAGTGTCAGTTCGGTACTAGTAAAAATACAACGGTTGATTTCCTTGTTTGTAAGAATGGAGAGGTTTCAATAAAATATTGGCCACTTACTTTAGTCAGCGGTGGATTAATGGATGTTAAGCAATGTGTCGGTTAGATTAAATCCTTTTCACTTTACCGACGATCTCTTGCGAAAATATGTTGTCACGAGCACAACGACAGGCATACCTGCATCAATTATCAGAATGCACAATGCTCCATTTGTACGTTACCTGACTCCACCCCAACTGAGCGTTAGACACAATCCATGTAATGTTGACATGCTGCATGGATCGTAGTAGCGTTGGCCTTCGGATAGGTTTAAACACGGGATAAAGATATCCCCTATCTTCCTCTATCCAGGCTGCATGACGCCATATTTGTTTGAACCTATCTAAGGCGCCGACATAACATGAGGGCAGTTGGAAACAACGGCTATGTTACCCGAAAACTATGCTCAAAACAACTACCCATCACAGCTTCCGAGCGGCATTGCCTAGCTTGGTCTAAGAAACAATGCCCATAATATTCGCTCTTTATGATTTGTTGTCTGTGATCGCTTTGTATAATGCGTTATTAAACCCGTACACGTTATCTGCATGCATTCAAACATCGAGAACGTTCGATAATCACTATCACAGAATTGCGTTGCTTCGAAAGTAGCCAGCATAGTTCATGTGAACAGGCAGTGCATGACGCCATCACTTTATCACCGCTGGATTCGCCCATGACAGTTCGCATGTGTCACATGGCGTAGGCATATGATCACTCAGGATTCAGCATGCGCAATTCTAACTCACTTGCATCAAACATCAGTCGAGTATATTCAAAAGAACCGAGGACGATCCATTACTCTATTGAGCATCTCGTGATTCGTAGTCAAAATACAGTCATTTTATCGCTTCTAAATCACGTAAATATTTGAGGTTTTTAATTTACCTTTAAATGACCTCCATACAATAAGTTTGGATTTCATATTTCCACAGTTCATGTAGACATGTGGAGTTTGCATTCAGAAAAGCCATCAAAATTCAAAACGCTTCGAGCCTAGAGGTTTGACATGCTGTTACAACCGAATCCGGGGATCAATATGAACCCACGCGTTTATATCGCTAAGTGATCTAGGATAACTACGATAGCGCACCCGATTCAGACAAAAACTGTATCATTCGCACACCATCGGAGAAAAATACCTCATATCAATTCAGCAACCTTACCTTACAAACCACAAAAAAAGAAGGCGATGCTTCATCGCAAGTAAATTTGCGAAGAAAACGCACCAAGAGAGCATAAGAAATATCACGGGCGGTTAAAAACTGACAATAGTAAATCCAGCTGAACGCGAGGCGTATAACTTCAAATCGCTCCAAATGATTGTCAAGTTGTTTCATGAGGCTGGTGTCTGGCACCACGTCGATCTGAGCGCGGTCCACCACTGTGCGACCAGTTCACCTGTAGAGTGACGTAGTACTTCTCTGAACTGGGCCAGTCGTCCTCCCAGTAGTCGCCCATGACGTCATGCAGGTTTCGCATGGCCTTCTCGGTCATGTCAATGCAGTCCGAGAAGCGGTAGATGGCCTTGATCAGGTGGTCTGACTGCACGATCTGCTCCTTCAGAGCCTTCTGGTACACGCCAAGCTGGTGCTCTTTAAACTCCTATGATCAGACAGGGGCACTGGTGAAGTCCGGGGCTCACCTGCGAGGCTAGCGCAAAAGTGAAAACCGTCTCCAGTTGGGATACTAAGCTGTCACGTTCCTCCCAGGTTTAAAGTACTTGCGCTTTGAATGAATTACCATTCTCTGCACTGGTAAATAAAAAGTAATGGGAGGAATGAACTCCAGTCGGCCAACGGCTCCCACCAGAGCTCGCACGGCTCATTTTTGGCGTTGGCTACCACAATGTCTTTACGATGTATGTCTGTGTGCGTGCATGTGTGATCATCGGTCTCTTTGACGCGTGCACTTGCCATGGATTAACAAGCGCCCGGGTGGCCGGCTGAATATCCTTTCACAGATTTAGGCCAACCTGTACGTTCCTAGGTCATGATGTTGAGGACAATAAGAGCAAACAAGGCCAAACTCCAGATTGGTGCATTAAGTGCCCCAAACTTCCTTATGCAACCACCGTGAAGCTAGATACCTGCTCTAAGGAAAAGGTCAGTGAGGCCAGAGACCTTTTCTGATCTTTACAAGGTCCATGTAACAACACATCTAATAGATTGCTCTTATATCGCTGGTTGAATAAGCGTCAGGGGATACATTAAGCGGTATGTTCCTAAAAACAAAGTATTAACCCGGGTCATTTGAGGTCAGTGAACTACTCTGATTAAAAAGGCCAAGGAACATGTTTGTTGCGGTCGCTGTCTTCAATAGGTTCGAAATAAGCACTAGAAACCACCTCACAGAACCAAGCTCTCAAATAAAAAGCAGGTTAAATTTGACCACGTTCTGACCTTCTTACTTGACCTTGGGTCAATAGAATTGGTTGCGTTTCTAAATTCGAGCGGTTTACTACCTAAGAAGCTATCTCAGGGGCCTATATATGCATATGTGTATATATATACTTATATACACACACACACACACACACACACACATATATATATATATATATATATATATATATATATATATATATATATATATATATATATATAGGGCTTTGTCTAACACTGATTTGTTGCATCACGTTGAACGATTCCCTAGAAAGGCCCTTCGCTGACAGCCATGGCCTGACGTTGACCGGCTATAGGTCAACGACCTTTCAAGGTATATCTAATTTCTCACATCAAACGATCCGCTAGTCCGTTCCCTACAGCTACGCAAAGTTCGGAGCGGCTAAGGGACGCCGTTCGGAAATTATTCTGGAAAAGCCTTCGGGGGGCAATTTGACCCCCCACCCGAGCGCTTGTTAAGAAAAATCCCCCCGCGGTGCCCGACGCAACTGAGTCTGTGCTCCGCGTTGCTGATATGCCCCGTAATGCTGTCCACCATAAATTTTGACTGGTGTCTGAGAATCCGCGTCCTCATGTCCGCGATGCAAAACCAGGTCATGTGGCATCAATCAGAGAAAATCGCATTTTTTCTTTACATTCCTACGTGAGCAGTGATCCGTGCCGGGCCGTCCCCCCCCCCCCCCCCCATTCTCCCACCCCGCCAGCTGTGTACCTGTTCGCCCTCTCTGTGCTCGCGACCGGCTGGTCTGTGGGATCGGCTGGAGTCGCCCCCCGAGCGTTCGTCTCGAGCGCGACTCCTCTTCTCGTAGCGGTCCGCGTCCTGCAGCACCACGCACGGCACGTAAGCGAGAAACCATAGCATTCCAGCACATAGCGCGAGACGGCTGCGTGCGCGCTCCAAGACAGGCCGCAGGGCTTTCAGACATCACTGAGGGCCCGCGGTCGTGCCGTCTCACCTGCCGGTTGTGTCGTCTGGTCTGGGAGGGACTCGAGTGACGCGCCCCCTCCTGGCGGCGCGGAGCAGGCCGGTCGATGGAGTGTGACCGCGCCGGGTCATCGGCTCGCCGCCGAGGCTCTGGAGTCGACGGCGCTGTGCGGCTGCCCCTACTCACAGCCCAGCTGTTAGCTGACCTCCGAGACAAAGTCAAGGTCGCGTATCGGCAAGTTATGGGTGAGGTGGCTGGCTTGTAATGTGAAAAGCGGGGGCATGTCGTGATTCAGATGTGAGTAAAGCATATCCACTTGTTTATTTGTTTACGTGTCTGAACCATGCTATGTGACAGTAAAAACTGCGTTTGTGCTGCGAAGCATGCATTTAGGCATCTACAATTTGGAAGGCCCTTGAATTGCGAGTTTACGCATGCCAGGGCATTCCAAGGCTTCATGTGACAATTCCCTCCTACCTTTAATTGCGAGGCCCAATTCACTCGGTTTTTATGTTCTGAAGTAAGAGCAGACTTTATTGTTAGCAAGCCTAACACGACAGCAACGTGTCCAGTTCCACGCAGCATAACCTCAGGCGCTGCAGCCACGATTTCTCACCTTCTCCCATCCCCCAATGAGCTGCTGTGGGAGTCGATATTTCGCATCCTGTCGCGGTCGCGGTGCCGGCTCGGCTCCCATTCGCTGGGACCCGGCTGTCTCGAGGCCTCGCTGATCCGACGACTGGAGTCAGTCCGCTTCGATCTGTTGGAGCCGCGCTCCATACGCAAACATCCGACACGACCTCCGTTTAGCAGCACGGCACACAGGTTCTTTTAAACTCCGGATATTCCTCGTGGATCCACCAACAAGGTTTGCGACGCTTGGAAAACCAAGCACAATACGGATGCTGGCTCAATTATTCACTTCGCGTGCGATTATGCAACCTGGCGCTCTCCACTAAAAGTGACACTTTTTCCATCCGGAGCGGAACAGTGGTTACCTTAAGAACTCCAGCAAGATACCGTGATCTCATATCAGTAAAACAAAATGAACTATTCTCTTCGTCCCCTTTGACGCCTTTGCCAAACCAAACTGGTGCATAATCCGCGTGGTAAATCCTGTCACTTTCCGGGCGCGTTGGCTGCCCAGTTCAACGCATATCGCTTGCGTAGGCCCACCAGACAGTGATAATGCGACCGAGGGTATTGTAGGGACAGAAGAACATGACAAGCCGTGCGCTTACGACACTCGTAATCCGGTCAAAATGCATATAGACATACTTGTTTGGCTCAAGGCGCCTGCGGTTCATCACACACAGATGCAGGGCCGCTGGCATTCCAACGATCCGCGCCTGGGCGTTTGGTATCAATTATCTGTAGAATGTTGGCAAAATTAACCTGATGAACGTTGCCAATTATCTTAATGGTTCGAGCCTCCTCAGACCGCCGGGATATACCGGCATGTCTGGCACGCGATTATTGCGACTAGAAGCATTGCAAGCATGGTTTCTGGAGAACTTAACGAACCATGCCAGTTTGCCCGACTTGAAGTTCTGTTAAATTACACGTGGTACGCTGCCCTCCATCACTTTCAGTGCCCACTTAAATTAACGGAGGGCGATTTGTTCCTGGATCCGGGTAAGCAGTAGCCCAATAATTGCATTCGCTCACATTTCGGCGTTTGGTTCCAATTACATTCAGATCGGTGAGAACGAATAACGACCTGGTGGGCATTGGCTTTCGCACCGGGGGCTCGCAGTCTGCTCATCTTTCAGCAGCAGGGCGGCAGCTTAATGGGTCAGGTGATATCATGGTTCAGTTCCGGTGAGACACACAGCTGCTTTGAGTCGGACATTGTGAGCGGTTGTGCTGATCCGCAGACGAACACGGTGTTCTCATCAACATAAAATGTGGACGAATGAAAATGTATTTAAAACACATACTTACATCAGATGATGAACAATCAATGACACGAGGGATCAGAGCAGAGCAAGATAGTTCACAAAGACGACGAATGAGATTCACTGCTTGCGATCAAGCAGGTCTACCAACCTAACATCCCCTCCCCCTAATCCCGAAGACAGAGGATTCACGTGACATCGAAACGCTACGGCGCTCCCGGTCTACCACCCGGGCGTGGTGTTGGCCAGGCGCCGCATCCTCCTGCAACAAACAGGGACGGCACCGCGGCGTCAACACCCAGCGACTACCGTACACGGCGCACACAACGGCGGGGTGAAGATCACGGAAACACGTCCAAACCACTGCACCGTCAGGACGGACCAGACGGCAGCGACCGCGCCGGTTCCGAGCGACACTGACCTGGTGTTCCTGTCCTGGTCCCGAATCTTCTTCTCCATCTCGGCGTCGGTGAGCGCCTCCAGGAACGGCCCCCAGTTGTCAGCCTCGTGCCGCTGCCGGAACGGCTGGCCGATGGTGGTGAGGCTGTGCTCGCTGAAGGCGAACTTCTGGTGCCAGCTGATCTGGCCGCGGATACTGCCAGCGCGGAGGCACCGAGAGTCAGTATCGGCGACAGCCAGCTCCAGCTCACGACAGCAGCGACAGTACAGTGTCGAGTCAGGCGGCTTCCCCGACGCACACGTCATCCCACGCCTCACCGTCGCCCCACACGGGCCTCACACGGCACACCGCACGGATGGGCGGCGCACGCCCTCCAGCACGCTCGCACCTGTACGAAATGGCAGTGACGAACTCGCCGCCGAGGCCCAGCTCGGCGCACAGCTTGTGGGCGAACTGTTCGGGGCTGTTCTCCGGGTTGGCCAGGTCCCACTCGAACTGGTCCACCAGCGATATGTTGCCCACGTGGATGTTCAGCTGCGACGAAACCGTACCACGCCCGGTTAGCTCTTGCAGAGCGCACACGCTAGCTGGTGTCAGTCAAGGTATGTAAATGCCAAGCGAATTGCGACAAGCGTTTGGCCCCGGCACAATTACACCTACTTTCAACTGCAAGCTTGTGAATCACCTGGAGGATTCACCATCATTCATCACAGCCATGGAACCCTTGGCTCTGGACGTGCGGATCCTGTGTTCGGGTTCTGGCCGCACCACTACCGCACCCCACCTGGTGCGTCATGAAGGCATCCTGTCCCAGAACGGCCCGACAGTCAGTGGAACGTAAAGCGCAATCATGATCGTCATTATTACACAGCTATGACACAACCAAGATGTCCTGACCCGTCCACAGGTTCAGCCGATTTCCCCCCAACTAGTCCGGAGCGAACCCGCCTGGCGTCATGGCACAGAACACTACCAATACGCCGGAGACGGCCCGACAGCCGGCGCCCGCCACCCGCCCGTCGGCTGGCCCGTCCCAGAGCCTGACCTTGATCACCACGCGCTGATCGCTGGCCTCCTCGCTGATGGTTTCGGTCGGGTACGTGTCCAGCTGGTGGCGGATACTCTGCGCCACGGCCAGCACGAACACCATCGGGTTCAGGTCCAGGTCGTCACAGAGCACCTCGGCGAACTGTTCGGGCGTGATCAGCGTCTCTGGCGAGGCGGCGGGTGATGTCATAGGCCGAGCCGTGTGCAGGCTCGCTGGCACTGCTTCCACTTAAGCAGGTCAAGACCGGGGGTGCTCCGACCCGCCAAGCACACAGGCAACATAGTGTCCGGGAAACAACCATTCAGCAGGCAGGCTAAAACTGCACAATTGACGCTGCGGCTGCGGCAGGTCTCACTATAATCGTGATCGTAATCGGGCCACTTGCCTCGTGTCAGCTCATGACGTGCCTCGAATGTTCGCCCCGGTGTCCGTCGCTCCGAGACATAACCGCACACGTCCATCGCATGCCGACGCCGGCCGGGCGGCGCCTCGCAGTCCGGCTGGCGCAGCGGCGAGCCGCGAATCTCACCGTTCTTGTTCCACGTGAACATGTCGCGCAGCCGCTGGCCCTCGATCTCCATGTCCAGCCGGATGGGCACCAGCTGCTCCTCCTGCATGGCGTTGTCCTGGATCAGCTCCGGGTCCGTGTCATCGAAGCTGCCGGGCAGACGGCGCCGATCAGCGCTCGGAACGACAGCGGCCGGGTCAGCACGCGGTGCGGCCGGGTCAGCGCGCAGTGCGGCCGGGTCAGCGCGCAGTGCGGCCGGGTCAGCACGCGGTGCGGCCGGGTCAGCACGCGGGGCGGCCGGGTCAGCGTACAGTGCGGCCGGGTCAGCGCGCACTGCGGCCGGGTCAGCACGCGGTGCGGCCGGATCAGTGCGCAGTGCAGCCAGGTCAGCACGCGGTGCGGCCGGATCAGTGCGAAGTGCGGCCAGGTCAGCACGCGGTGCGGCCGGATCAGTGCGAAGTGCGGCCAGGTCAGCACGCAGTGCAGCCGGGTCAGCACGCAATGCGGCCTGGTCGGCACACGGCTACTTGT
Organism: Pollicipes pollicipes; assembly: GCF_011947565.3. Classification (NCBI taxonomy): domain Eukaryota; kingdom Metazoa; phylum Arthropoda; class Thecostraca; order Pollicipedomorpha; family Pollicipedidae; genus Pollicipes; species Pollicipes pollicipes. The sequence continues at coordinate 63,159,667 of NW_023597054.1, read as the reverse complement.
GAGCAACACGAGCAAAGCGCGTCCAACTTCCACAGATATTATAACAGCCTTAGTCATACAACCGCGCGTAAAAAGTACATTCAGCGGGGCTGCCACGAGCCACTTATTGAAATTGAAAATGCGACGATTTTCGAGACCAATAAAGATGCCTTGATGACACTAGCATCTCAAAACGCTCAAACATGCTAAACAGATAAAACAATGTGTATATAAAAGGGAATACCCGTGAGCAAAGTGGAGAAGTACTACCAAAATATTATCCAATGAATGATTCGAAATGCTCCCGCTCATTTCGTCAAAAATTGTTAACATCCACTCTCATAAACAAGAGAAACACAGATTTATTTTTGTTGTGCTCAATTTCACACACATTTCTGCGCAGACATGCCAACACCTATAGCCTTGGTTTATCCACCCACGAGCGCAAACTAACACTCACCATGGTCCGTCTATACAGGACACCACGGCCTCCCACGAGATTCACACAGCGATGCCAACCGCAGCTGGTCGGACTGATATCTCCCCCGACAGGCCGACGGCGGGTGGGGTAGGTGCTACGCTACCTACCACATGGGAAAGGTGCGCACGCGCTTGGTGACCACGCGGTTGCGGTTGATGGGCGTCGACTGCGGCACGGGGTCCATGTGCGAGCTGTTGGGCTGAGCTGGCACGTGCACAGCACTCTTGCGCGGAGTCTTGATTTCCCTGCGGCAGGTGACAGGGTGCCGGCTCGGTGACAGGCGGAGTGTGACCGGCTCGGCTTGCGCCAATGCGGTCAGACGGCAGCAGCCAGCATTGCAATACACTCGCGGTGACATGTGCTTAAATAACACCGTTAACGTACGCAAGAACAACACAAAGGATGCTTAACGTGTAACGCGCATCGGGACCGGGGCTCGATTGAATCTATTCTGGAGGGAGGGGATGCTGCGGACAGGCACTTCTCTGAGCAAAATTGGCCTTTCGGTTTCTAGTTCTTTCAATGGGTATCTGTTAAGTCCAAGCCTTCAAATCGGGGAACACAAAAGAGACACATAGCTGCACTTCCACTAGGCGGCGTTCCATTACAGGACACTTGGTTACGATGCGACCGGTCCGCTGCAATGGGCCCGTTTCCATACGGCTGTCACGACAGATTCACTCACGGCGCCCGGTTGGGAGCGTCCGCCCACAACGGCGGCTGCTCCGCTGCCAGCTCACGTGCGCGCCCGCCGTCGCGTCCGTGACGTGACGGGCCGCCGCGTCTTGACGTGGCAGACCACTGCGTCCGTGACGTGAGACCGCCGCGTCCGTGACGTGAAAGACCGCTGCATCCGTGACGTGACAGACTGCCGCGTCCGTGACGTGACAAGCCGCTTGTCCATGATATGACAGACCGCCGCGTCCGTGACGTGACAGGCCGCCCGACCGGGTCGGCCGCCGTCGCCCCGGCTTCCAACAAGGCGGTGCACTCACTTGGGCAGCACGGCGATGACCTCGCTGGGCACGGCGTTCTGCAGCGCCGCCGAGCGGTACCGGTCGTCCTTGCCGGTGATGAGGTCCTCGATCTCAGCGGCACGCAGCAATGACACGCTCGACGCCAGGATGTGCTGACTGAGCCCTGCCAGCAGCGAGCCGTCGGCTCATCACCGCAGCTGGTCACCAACAGGCCGCCGGCCCATCACCGCAGCTGGTCACCAACGGGCCGCAGACTCATCACCCCAGTTGGTCACCAACGGGCCGCAGACTCATCACCACAGCTGGTCACCAACGGGCCGCAGGCTCATCACCGCAGCTGGTCACCAACCGGCGACTAATGGCCACACAGAGCTCCGTATTCTTGGCAAGTGCACTTAATATGGTCTGGGGATTATGGCTTCCGATAAAGCAATGAACATTGTGAGGTAACTATAATGGCATCTGTATCTAATGAGCAAGAAGCTATTTACGAACCCATGTCCATAAGCTTCTTGCGTTCTTCAACCGTTATGTACTTCCGGAAGAGACCGGGGAACTTCTTATACAGAGAACCGCGGAAGAGCCGCAGGTAATTTCCAACCTGAAAAGCAGTGTGATTACAAAATGATCAGCAAAGCATACAGCAGTCAATGTGAAAATATACTCAACAACTTACACTAGCCAGTCAAATTCTATTATGCTCTAGTATCACATCCATGCATTTTCCCAATGATATGGCAAAGGACTGCAGTACAGTACAAACATATCAACTTCCATGAAATCACCCCCCGCACCTTACATCCAGAAAAAGCAGTACACTGCATGATGTCACATTATGCATGTTACACTGACAAATTCAGTCTTGACAGAGACTGTTGCACCTGTTTATCAACACAGACATTTTGAGGGGTGGCAGGTCAAACTGCAATGTAACACTTACTTCTGAGCCTATACAATAAAACTCTCCACCCTCTTCCAGCTGGAAGCTGATTGGCTTGTCTCCATATGTTTTTAATGCCATGATTGTACCTGCAGGGTCAGTATTAGGTTAGATACCAGCTATGACAAATCACTGCATCTGCAATTTAACAAGTCCTATACATGAAAACTCTGAAACAGATCAACATAACCCATTACACACTATAAAGTATGTATGTGATAAAGTGAAGGTGAAGGGTAGTAAAAATACATGTTGCCCTAAACATGTCCTGTGTGCAAAACTGCAACAACAATTTTGTACATGAACAATATACACCAGAGCACTCTGAAATTGCTGCCCTATCACTTCCTATTTCAGTGCCCAAAGAGGCAGCATGTAAGGAAATTGCAAGGTTTTGAATGTAAATGGAGGCAAAAATAGTTGCTAAAATATTCTAAAGCATAAATTTTTTTCAAAATCTCATGATTTTGCCAAGCCTGAGTTCATCAGATTGCATGCCTGGCTGGATGAGTGCACCATGTTCAGAAGTGTCAAGTGATATGGATAGATTTTTTGCAGATTGGGGTGTAGGTATAGGTATAGGTACAGGTGAATGTGCATGTGTGGTATAGTCTGCAGTTAAAGATATGGGTATAGATTTATGTTTATAGGTGTAGCTGTAGATTTGTAGGCATGCATGTATGTGCAGGTAAAGCTAAAACTTAAACCTAGGTTAGGTAGGGCTATAAATACTGTTTGATCAACAAAATCTTGTTCAATCAGAACAGACTGCTGGCACCTTGCACCAAAATTCATGTAATGGCATTTGTGTTTGGCTTGACAAGTGGGCTGGTCAGGTCAGATGTCTAGGTCAGGGCCAAATGGCAACAGATTAGCTTCAAAAAATTATGTGCAGGGGCTGCTGCAAAGCCATTATTCTGGCAAGCCTGAACGCATGCTTATATCCTGCACAACTGTCTGGATTAATTTTGGAATGGTGCTTAATGCTTAGCACACAGACAGTGTGCTAATAACTTGGAGTGATTGGACTTCTTTGGATTGTCATAAAATATCATTCCATGCATAAAGCTAGCTTGCAAGCAATTCATCCACTGTATAGGACACCTTCACATCAGTAACCAAAATTTTTGCTCTGGTGACCAAACTAAGGACTGGCCATGTTTCCTAAACATTCAATTAATTTTGTGAAAAAAATTTTAAGCATTTTTACCAGGAATTACCTTTACATCTTAATCCTGAAAACATTGGCTCTCTGCACTCAACTTGGGGTGAACATGCACCAAACTGCAAGGGTCTGGATTTACAGCATATATCCATGTGCCAAAATGTTTTCCATGATGCCTCTGCCACACTTAATTTGTTCAACATAGCATGTATTTTTGGCTACCTGGTATGAGGAGAAATACATTAAGTGCAAGTGTGCGCAGAGTAGCATGCTGGAACAGCTGCGCACCAATTTGAATGGACTTATGGGCTTTGCCTGACTTCACATGATCATAATGTACCTGAAGTCTTCTTTAAAGCAGAAAACAAGGTCAAACTTAATGGATGTGTCTGGCTTTATACAGACACATTGTCTTACCACGCTACAACCTATCCACTACAAATATGGACAAAGCGGAATTTGATCTATACGTTAGACACCATTCAAAAAACATGGTGGAAAATGTAGTAAATGAAAATGTAGATGGGACATCACTGAAGATACTTTAAGCCGGCGGCCGATTAACTGAATACCGACCAAAGGCACGGAGCATCAGAATTAATGCCCGACAAGCATCAAGGCATGCCAATGTTTTCGCAATTGCAGGATTCGCACTTACCGTAACAGTACCCAATTGTCAACACTAGCTCCAGGAAATAACCCCAAATTACTACACACGCCACGCACCAACCCGTCCCCAGAGCCGGTGTCTACGTGCGTCATTTATGTATGAACCCACCCGGCTGCGCCAGAAGTGAAATTTACATCTCGGAGAGGGAAATATTAGCAGTTTTCTTAAAATCAAGTTAGAAAGTTCTATCGACGACGGCACGAATTTTTGGTTCTGGGAGACCCCGGAACTTTACAGTTAAGCCTCCCACACCATCGCATGCCTTATGGCCCTGGATGTGCAAAGTTAATTGCTCGTTCATAGGTGTAGTTCCCTATTCAGTTGAGGGAGGGGCTTCAGCTCTATCCTCGATTGCAACTCTAGCCTCCCAACTTTGAGAAAGATGTTGACATAACGTTGGGAGAAACCTGTTCTTTGGCATTTTTTTGGAGGGAGGGGTAGGCTGAGTCGTTTTTATAGTTCACACCCAACTCATTTTGTGAAACGACGGCCCTAGCTTTGTTTATTCTCTCTGCTGCTACGATTTTTAGCTGGCGGTGGAAACGAACACCAATTATGATTAACAAGAGGAAGCTTGCTCTAGTATTGGTGGGTGCCAGGGGCGCAGGACGGGGAGCACATGCACTTCCTTCCTCCCCTTATGTCTCAGCACCGACAATAAAACGGCCCGAAGGGCTGATCAGAGGTCTTAAGAGGACACGGCCCGCACGGGCTGACCTTCAAATGCCAGCATGAGGGCTCTGCGCCGATCGTGGTCCCCCTGAGTCGATAAGGGCGTCTATGTCAGTCAGGCACCACCAGCGCCGAAAATTCGGCCCGGCGTCGGCCTGGGTCTGAGAGCCTTTTCCCAAGCAGGGACAAGGCCTTGAACCGCGACTTAACTTGGTCGGACTACGGTGCCTTGCAGGAGCCCTGTGTTTGCAAACGGGCCCCGAGTTAGTCAAGGGCAGCGTTCGAGGGGCCCAAAAAGCGGTGCAGCCGGAACTTGCGACGGGGATGGTTACCATGGTATGCGACAGGGGGCGCTGCTATGATTTATGATGGGGTAGGAATTTTCACCAGCAAGTTGCAATTTGCTGCGTAGAAGATGCTGCGCAGAAGATACTGCCTGTTGGCAGCACCTTTTCACTGCGAGCAATCCCACAAACGCTAGTAGGTGCAGTATCAAGCGTATTAATGAACTATGAATGATAGTGCATCCCGGCGCCTTCCATAACTGTGGGGCTGCATACCGCACATATTCCCTTGGCTAGCCTCTAGCACTTTTACCAAATTAAGCCTAATGAGCCCTAAATGTCGCTGTCCATGGTGGCGTCTATGAGATCTAAAATCAACATAGTTTTCCTGACCACTAGCTTCCAGATTTATATTTAGTAGGGTCGTGGTAACACGCTGCGTTGGGACCCGACGGGGGAGGGGGACTCATGGGTCGGAGGGTCTCGTGGGGTGTTAGCCTCTTGAGACCCTCCCCTTGGCTGCGCCACTGGGCCCATAGAGGACTGCGGTACCAACGATCAAGGCGTCAATTGGAGGGCCCGAAGGACTGTCAAATTAAGCGCCCCGGCCCGAGGAGCCGTTCCTCAAATGTTGGTCAAATGGCCGCTTGCGCTGTTTGGGAGCCCCATGGGACAACGCGGGCCTCTTTTTCTGCCAGCACCCACTAGCACCGAACGATCGACTAGATGTCGGTCTGAGCCCTGAAGGCTCCTTTCCCATGCAAGTCGGCGCGCGATTTAAGTTGATCAGGGCTTTAAAACAATGATGGGACCCTGTGTCGGTCAGGTGTCAACTGTGTCTAACACTGTGTCCTCTGCGTCGGCAAGCAGTCCCGATGCGGGCAGGAGAACATTAACTTAACAGTGACGGGGATGGACCCCGAACGCTGGGGGGTTCTTGCGGTGGTCGGGCCCTCTGGCAAGAAAGAGATGCATGAAAACTTACGGTGAGAGTCAACAATGGCCAATGAAAGAGCCTGTATCAGTCAGGGAACCAGCATCGAGCAGGGAGCATTCTATCTCATTTAAACCAGACCGTCTCGCAAGGTCACTGGAAATGGGGCCACTCCCTTGTACACTGTACAGTGTAGCAGTTGACACCGATCATGGGGACCTGACCCGTAACTTGCTGCACGAGGGCAGATAGGCATCGCGTGCGTGTGTCAACTTCGTCAAGTGTTGGACACTTTTTTCCAATGACCTAGATTGTGTTTGCACCAACGTTCCAGCTACCCAGTGGATATGAGTCATCACTGGACATGGTTATCACCAGCTCTCTGAACCAGATCCAACACACGGATATCGTGCCCAGCCAATGCAGTGGCATTCACCAGGCCACCATAAAACGCGGCAGAATAGCGGGCAAGAAAACAGCAAAAGCGCGAAACAGTATGCGCAATTATCTCTTAATTGATACTGATAGGCTTCTGCAGAATCTGGCCGTGGCGGACTGAAGCACTGGCCTGACTCCTTTTCAGCTGATGAACAGTGGGATGCGTTACTGGTCATCGCGCTGACGGAACCGAAAACCGCTGTTTGACAAGCTTGCTCCGTAGCGGAAGATCTAATACACAACTCGACAGCTCCCTCTGTGCCAGATGCTACTAAGGAACACATAACACAACACTGTGCCCTTCGTCACATCTACGCCATGTGCAGGCAACTGGATCGCCGGGAGCGTGCAGCCAGCCGATGCGACCGCCGCGAAGACATCTAGTGACACATAGGGACGGCAAGGCCTTGCAGCGAGCACCGCGTTATCCGTGGCACCGCAAGGGACTGTTCGACAACAATGCTGTTAGATGGGCTGGTAGACCAGGTCAGCGAATTCGTTGCTCACATCAGGAGGAAAACTTCCGACAAGGTATTGACAGTGACCCCAGCGGGAACACGTGACTTCTGTGTGATACGAATGTAGCGCCGGTCCGTTTTCCTACGACATCTTATGGAACGTGAACCTAAATACTCTTTGATATCAATAAACACCAGTGGAGCTTGTGATTGCGATGACATGGCGCTTCATATTGACAAGGTCTGCTTACCAGCTCTTACGCCAGCGTTTTGCATATCATCAACGACAGTTCTGGCTCTGAGATGCTGTCATAGAAGCAGGAGATATGGCCTGGAGGGCTGATTCTTAGATCTGGCTGCATTAAACAACCTCATACAAATCTCGTTAATTCTCATAGCAGGGATCAAGTTACTAGAGAATAAACTCATCCCTGCCCATAGCGCTTGTCTTAAAAGAGTATATGGGGTGCCAACAGCTTTCGACGCATTTTTCATACAATTCCCTGATAATCCGAGTGAGCACGGGCGACATTAGAATCATTTAAAGGATATGACAATCTTAAATGTCTCGGATAGCATATTCGAGCCATAGGTGTTGGCCAGGTAGCGCTAATGCCACTAGTTCTGGTATAGAAGACATTAAACTAATTTCTCATTGCTTGTTGCTGGAAGCGCAGGAATTTCATGACGGGCTACGACCATGGCTATTTGATAACCCTCAGCGGCATTCACAATAAACAAAACATCAATTCGGACAGTATCGCTGGCCCCGATACCTGCAGCGTGCACCAGGCTTCGTCCACGGATGTCATTTTGTTCATCACAATAAAAAACGAACGTGATCATCTCGCTGGTGCTACAAAGCTGACAAAGTGCGGGATAACTTCGGAGCACTTGTAGGAGACGCAGAAAATATTGAACCAGTTGTTAAAGTCATGGGCGAAGCCCTTGTATTAGTGCGTAAGTGGTTCGCATACGACCGGATGAGGGAGAACCCACCAATTGTCAAAGCAAAAGCAAGGTACCAACTAGCTCTTTGGAGTGTGTCAGCGCATTAGAAACCCCCGAGTTGTTCCGTTCTGATGACTGACTCATCTCCGCGGTGAAAGTAAAATGATCAGAGTGTTATTTTTTACGAAACCTTTCACTGGACATCGCTTCATGCGACTGTGCAGAAGTGCACACTGATTCTAGTTGTCCAATTACATCACTGTCTTGTGATATAAAAGAATCCCAACAGTAAAATCATTCATGTTGCCGAATGTACCCTACTAGATCGCTGTGGGCACCGCGTAGGTGATGCGTTTAAAAAGCATTAATCGGTCATAATAATGGCGGGCCTTCGAAAAAAAACAACCATTGTCAGTGCCCTCCGGGGGTATTGGGTGAGTTCATCGAGCACCGAGTACGCGACATCCGTGCAGACGTGTAACCGCACGGTCACTGGAGAGCCCGCACAGCTGGCAGTGCTGTTACAATCTTTGCCCTGGTTGCAATCAACCTGCGCAGCGCGTGCCACTGCCGTGACAGACGCCTCGTTTGCCGCACGTTCGAATTGAGGCGCTCGCTTGAGAGGCAAAGCTCGCTTTCCGTTCAGAGGCACAGCAGCCTGAATAGAAAAAGTACAGAAGTACAGCAGGCTCGCAGTGTGTGATCATTGGAACAAGCGGCGACACCGTGTGGGGAAGCATTCTCGACGGGATGGCACGTGCCTAAGCGTGTTTGGGGAAAGGTTGTGGATAATGTTCTTTATTAAATTGTTGGTTAAATGTTGCCCTGGCTATGCTCTACCGATTTTTTACCCAGTTTGGAAGCGTTTCTCATTGCCTGGATGAGTGCTTATATTTTGTGCTACATTGACTGAAGTGTATATGTTTTGTCGATGAACGTCTTTTATAATTTTATAATGCATTTTAGAATGGATCTTGGTGTCGAGAACGTGCGTGTAAACGGGTTGCGATAGGTGCATATTTTGTGAATACTGCCTTATCGTGAATACGTAACCAAAAACATCGCGAATTACCTCAGCACATAAATTTAAGCCGTCAACAAATTTTACTTTTCAGTGTACAAGAGAGGTGCATTGCACCCCTTCTCTTTCACAAAACTGGTGTGTTTACAAGTCAGTGCAAACTGGTAGGCTTTCATATGTGATAACTGCGGATACGCACACGAGCTCTAACACGCGCCTGGGTGGCCGGCTGAATGTGTGGCTATAAAAATACGGAGTGTAGGTGGACCCTGGTGTCAGATAAATATAACAGTGCCCGATTTCAAACCCGGGGAATCGTCCGAAGAGCGTACAGATCAGGTCACCCAGCCTGCATGGACCCACGGAAGCTCTCTGGGCGTAGGACAATACTGTCTAGGTAGTTCTCAATGCCAGGGTTAAGCTACAGAGGAAATATGTTGGTAAGTAGGTAGGTGCGTCTGGCATCAGCACGAGTTAAATAGTCGTGAAATCGATTCCTTTCACATGTGCATTTGTTTTTCTTTGGCATCCCAGTCTCAAAACTGTCTGCCGACCATTACCATCAATACTTTCCCAGTAGGTGAGATACAGCCAACTGGCCTAAATAGCTGGTGTCAGTGACGGTAATAGCATTTTCCGAATACGCAGGTAGACAATTGTCAAAATGAGATAACCACGACCCAACCCGACCAATCTGTCCAACCTCGCACTAACATTAATTGCAGATTCAGAAATGTATGCTGGACGCTGGATTGTTTACGTTTGGGGCTTCCAGCGACTGACTCTCACTGATGTCATGCAGGGTCGTTGGTAGCAATCCAACCTTCCCTTTGACCAACAATGCTGGTGAGAGCTCCCTCGGATTATGGGGTAACGGGAACAGGGTCATGGTGACTGAGGTTAGTCCTGAGCCTTCGAGCTGTTCAGTTTTATCTTTGGTTTAAGATTCATGTCAAGGAAGTTTCAATTCTTGGGATTGTAATTTGATACAGGATTTTGTCCTTTCACTCACTTCACTAAAACGTGTGCATAATCGCGGCTTAAATAGAACCCTTCGTGCTCCAGCGCACTTAAGCTCTCAAATGAGCTCAAACCCGGGAAGCTGAGGCTGTACCGTGCCGAAAAGCTGCTGTGCGGGACAGTCCTGATCTGGGTGCGTGCCTTCGGTGACTTACAGGTTAAAAAGGTGGGATAATTAGTGGCCAGCCCAACCGTTCAAGATTTCCGACACCGGGGGAGGGGGGGGGGAGGGAGGGTTTTAAGAGCGAAACTAAGACTTATGCTTCCAGATTCATTGAGCTTTCGTAAGTTGCACTGTAGAAGCCTATAGAATGTATTAGGTTGGTTGCTTCATATGTTCAGGACATATTGATCTAAAAGCAAAGGAATACGCTGTCTATTGACACGGGCTTGTGATGTGTGGGTACAGGCTATGTGAATTAACATTCCTGGCATGTTGGTCGCACAGAATATTATAAGTAACCACGGACCCTTCGACGGAGCAGTCATAGGTCAAGTTAGGGTTTCACGATACCACGCCAATAAATTTGGGTGAGGCCACACTTAACCTGAGCTGACGTTCATCTCCAGACCCCTGAGCTGACGTTCATCTCCAGACCCCTGAGCTGACGTTCATCTCCAGACACCTGAGCTGACATTCATCTCCAGACACCCGAGCTGAGTTCTTCACGCTCCATTTCCTGGTTCATGAAAGGTTGCATGCACAGTATAAGTAAGTCGGAACCATTACATCGCGGGAGCACAGAACTAGGCAAAACCACAGCCCCGGTCATCGCACCGGGCGGAAAAGCAGGGGATGTGATATTGTGGTGACAAATTTTGAAAGAAGTAGGTTCAGTTCGGCAAAAAGGGCAATATTTTCGGCTTGTTATTCCTATGGCGTTCCAGTAATCATGTCAGGTATGTTTAGCGTTTTGAGCGAGAGTCTGTTCTGATGCTCATCCAGAGCGCATGTGTATGCGTCCGGCAATCCGTCTCTTTGAAGTTACGGGCGATGATCTCCCAATTCTGAGCGCGTCGGGGGGGGGGGGGGGCATCCCCCACGCCACCAATAGCGCCGCCGCCCCTGGTGCATACCTCTGCTGCCCTGGTCCGTCCATGCCGAGCTACTGGCGTGTATTGTCAGTCGGCACGTGCCGAACACCGGCGCATGGTTGGGGCGAGCCGGAACCCATCACCGTTCCGAGCTGGACTCGCAGCACGCTCCAGCCATCCAGTCAGCACCGTAAATCCGACCAGAGGTGACCGGGCCGCTGCTGACCTTACCGCCATCCAGTGGCTGGACCCAGCACCAACGGACCAGCGGTCACCTTTGACTTCTATTGAAGTGCTGCCCGGTGGCCGCTCCCGATGTGCATACGAATTCCGTCGCCATCGTCATCGCCATCGCAAATTCAAATCGCCATCGTGTCCAAAGGCATTATGTATGCGCAGTGCGTACAAGAAGCCCTCAGGGCCCCCACATCGGCGCAATACGTGGAGCCGGTAGATGCAGATGCTTGCATTTATGGCTGCAGTTGCCAACAGAGTTCCCAGCACAGCTGACTGTAGCGGAGAACAGACGTTCCCAGCACAGCTGACTGCAGCGGAGAACAGACGTACCCTGTGCGACTGACTGTAGCGGAGAACAGGCGCGCCATGCGTGACTGATTGCAGCGGAGAACAAACGTGTCTGCTATAGCTGGTTACGGGTGCCAGGGGGGCGTATGGCCCACCCCATCCCCGCATTGGGCTCCGTCCCTCCCCCCCCCCCCCTGGCTGGAGCTGGCTGGAACTCCTGGCTGCGCCCCTGCGACTGCCAGCACACGGCTGGGCGCCGCGGCGGAGTGGCAGATTAGGCTAGCGCTGGTCAGGTCCTGAGGCGGTCTTCTGCTGCGGCGTACACACGCCAGCCGGTACTTCCGATATGGCTGCCCACGACAACGGAGCGCAGATTCCAGTGGCGGACAGGCCTCAGGTGGGTGCATACAATAGGGTGCAGGGATGCTGGATTGTATCCCTTAAACGAAGCGGGCTTCCAGTAAACCGTCTTTGAGAAAGTACGTGGAAAGTTGCAGCCGACTCTCTTGACCCATTTGGTGTCTTTATTTTTGGCACGAGCTTCTCTTCACGCTGTCATAATTCTGCAAAGTTCTCGATCCAGCATGGGCTCCGCGACAGGCGTGTATGGAACAGTTGTAATGCCATCGTTTTTTTTTTCTCGCAGCATTATGACTGGATTCAGAGCGCAAAAGTGGTGATGTTTCCGTAAATGTTAAAAAGGTAGTTGCCGGAGCCGCCCTGATGTCGTGCTAAAAAATGCCGTTGCCAAAGGTTGACGCACGCTACAGCGCACACGATCTTACCGATGTCTGCTTGGATGAATGTCGCAAGCATAGCTTCACACGGGCATTTGAGGTTGACCGTCACGAACTTGCTTCCCATTTGACAGAACTTGTATCTTTACCATTGAGCTAAAATAGCCAACTCACATGGCAGACATTGCGTTGGTAATATTGATAGCCAGGCACAGATGGGAGTAAAACTCCTTGGCAACTTGTTCGAAACCATCGCCTTTCTTGTCACAATGCTGAGGGTAATTGTAAAATAAAAGGTAAATTATTCAACAGCTGCTCTGTACGACTAAGAAAATCGATTCCAAGATACTTAATGCTGGGATATCCTTCAACCCCTCACGAATCCGTTAAGTGAGTCAGAAGTCGGTCCATGAAAAGAATACGGTGTAATGCGATGTAAATGTCGGGGCTTCGGGTGCAGTTTTTTCAAAAAGACATTTCCTACGACTTGGCTATTGTTGCGTCTCATCGGTGGTGTAGCCACAGCGCGACATTGGTCGCATCTTGCAACCCTGAAAAAATTTCAAACGACGCCGACATCAGTTTTTACCTCCAGCTCAGGGGCGGTGACACCATGGGGGACGTGGGGGACGTGTATTTGTATTTGTATTTGTACACGTCGTGAGGCAACTCTACACAGTATGGCTATTCTGAACTTCGTTTTAGACTTTACATAAAACGGTCGGTCAAACACACAACGCTCGCGACCAACACAAAGCATACATGCGGTCATGCATGGTATATCAGCAGCATATGCGCCGTCGTACATGGTGTATCAGCAGGGAAGTCAGTCACCCAATCGGCATCTGGCTGTACTCGTATCATGTGGTTTCGGACCCCGACCTCAACCCTCGCTATTATTCGCCGTTCGTCATATCGCGAACATTAGCTGGTATGCAATCAATTGAAGCGTTGAGTGCAAGTTTCGAACACAAATCACGTTTCGCGTTACATGATACAGGAAGTTGGGCAGTGGTACTAATTATGACGGAAATGGGACATGGAAACCAATAACTTAAGAAAAACGCCATGACCGATTACATGAATATTAGTGAAACAGTCTTGGACAAATATACAAGCACATCACGAGAAAGTGCTAAAACACGCGCACACAACGACACTCGGGTTCAGCGAACAGACGCCAGCAAACGCCCCATCTATAAGTAAGTTAAGATACCACAAGTGAGTCAGCCTGTCCGCTTCAACGGAAATTCTGAATCGGCCAGTCCGTCAGCGACTCTGACGTCACAAAAAAGTCCATGACGTAATGAAACGATGGCCTGCTGAGGAACATATTAACTACATAGAAAAATTCGGTAACGTTGTCCCCCACGAACATGCCGCGCATTTGGCCGTCCTACTGCGGCAAATGCAGACGATGCTGACAAGCCACATGCTATAGACGTGCTAACAGCCCACGTGCCAGGAGATTATTACTGGGTGGGAACCACCCTATACGGAACGGACTACTGATGGATGACATCAACAATTTTATCGGACTGAGTAGACAGTAATCCTGTACCCTCACATGGATACGCATCGCGATCGCAAATGCCTACGTGACGACATGAGGATGGTTTCTGGACCCTCCTAACTACTGCCAAACAAAGGGATACGAGCTGCCCGAGGCTTGATGATCCGCATGATGACAAAGGACCTCGCACTTCTGCTGTTCAGCTGAAAGACGAACGTGATATTGGTCGTATCGATACCAATGCTCCGGCACAAATTCGCAGATGGTGAAGACCGTACTGTGCAGCACTGTCATATATTTAGCGGTGTTGTCCAGCGCAATATCCTGAAAAGGCGCTGATTTTTACAATAAGTTCTGACAGTTGGTGATCGTCCTGGTACTATGAACCACTTGTTCTTCTTGATTCTAACCCCTGGCGACCCAGTCATGTATTTCACCCCATGTGTAAAATCAAACCAAATTACAATTCATGGACTCGGTCTATCTCAGTTAAAACGTCATTGATTCGGACGCAAAGTCATACGGTAGAAAATCAAAAAGACAAAAAAAGAATATAAAGGGCTTGGCGGACTACCTCCATCAACTGTTAATTAATTACCTCATAAGGGGTGAATCGCACAATAACACGCCTCACCAGCATGATTTAAGGTTTACATGGTGGAATCCTTTTTCCGTAGAACGCCTTTCCGCAGATTTTGCAGAAACGGACGGCCCCGACGAAAATGTATCAGTGGTATTGGTAATGTTATGTCTTATCTGTTCGGAATAGCCACCGAGCAGGAAAAGGCCATCTCCAGGCTAAAATGCCGATACCATGACAAGAGGACAAAATACTGACTCGCCATTTCAATGGAGCCCTTGCTCTTATAAACTCGACCCAAAAAGCTGTTAATGGTAAACGCAAACAGCTAAACAGAGTCACTCACACTAACATTCAGGTACTCGCGATGACTTCACGAATGAAATCTACTACAAATACACTACATAACTTCGTGAATCAGACAGCAGGTGTAGTGAGCACCGTAACGTACATTTGGCATGTTTCGGGCCCTCATTTTGAACTATTCCAAGTCCTGTGCAAACTACATCACCGATTAAACAACCTAGTTAACAGTCTGGCTCAAAGTTTGCAACAGTCTGACAAAAGTTGGCATTCTCCATACAAACCTCATCTCGGTCCAGGACTTTCAAAAAGTTCTTTGGACGATAGGAAAAGTGCTTCCTACATCTTTTGCGTTGCCTTTTTTCTCTCGCGATAAAAACTAGGCCAGTGCATCTGTTTGATCGGATAAACATTGGCACAGAAGGCTCTTTCTTTCATGTACTTTTCTACATGCCGCTCATTCACGTAACATTGGCGTTAGACGTCTAAAAATTATTCAGATATCTGGCTAGCATGACGGGCATAAGCTAGCATTCAAAAAATTCCCAACGGTGCATTCTCCCTGTGCATGATGAAATTCAAAAGTGTTAGTAGGAAACTGCCTTGCTATCAACTACATGAATTCGCCTATTTTACAGTATCTTCTATTTGTGCATGGTAGTGTTATTCCATAGAGACGTATTAGTTCATTAGCTGTATTCCCCTATCGCTATGGCAGTAGCAACCCAAAAACGCCCTTATCTCAGACATGGCCGAACGCTTTTGGTCTCTACAAAGCCCATCCGTTTGAATACGTTCTGCGCCACCAGCTAGCCAAGCGAAACCTCTGTGATACGCGATCAAGTAGATACACAGCTTGCCGTCGAATGCTCAGCCTACGACATATTTTTCCTACCTATCGTCGCACCATTTCGGCGAAACTTAGCTAGAGCTGCTACAGTTCCAAATGCATTCTATCATTTCCGACCATCCCATGCCAATCTGGCACCCGTCTCGGAACACCTCATTAAGTCCACAAACATTTCAGCACTCCATAAGCTGACAGTTCACGGCCTACCCGCTGGCGATTGTTTTGTCGCGCCACATGTCTTCCCCATCCAAGGCGACAGCTCAACGTCATTCAAGTATAGCATATACACTCCGGTCATTACCGGCTGCAATCGCTGTCGGCTGCGCCTTAAGACACCTCTCCCCAGTGGCTCGGAGTCCTATCATCCACCTCCCGTCGCCTATGTCATCGTCGTTCCTACTCCTCGCTGTCAAGAACATTGAGGAGTCCACAAACTCTGCCGCTCGTCCATCGCCCGTTAATTCCGGCACCGGCTGTCTGTCACTCAGCACAAACTCTCGCGTTGTCTGCAAGCTCAGTACGTTCACCCATGTCAGGCCGTGCACTAGATATTGCTATGATGTCCTACATGCCCGAAGTGTTCCAGAGCCAGCGCACGTGAATGTTGGGGTCACCCGGAAACGCCCCTCGACGTGCATGAGCTGACACATGTTGCGTGAGAGTTAGGCGTCGGCCGCGCCGTCACTGACGGCACAACCCGACCGCTGGACATACGCGAAGTGACACGTCCACCACTCTCTCCTGTTTATGGATTCCGGGAAAAGAAACGCGCTGTCAAAGATGGCTGCCATACATCCCAGTTCCTTAAAATATGGACAAGTCCCTTTATCCCTCAAGTCCCTTAAGGTCGCACTAGGACCTTGACATCTCTGATAGAAACACGCCGTTTTGCCCCACTGCACCCCTGTCCTGTGAGCTCCGTTTTTTTATGCTTCCTCGCAGTTCCCTCTGCTCCTCCCTTACAAAATGTACAAACATGCTATCTGATGCTTTACATGGATGGTGCTGTATTCAAAGAAACTGAGCGAAACAAAACTCGAACACGGGGTGTCTTGGACTCACGCTGAAAAAGTACGGACCCCCGGAAGGTATTATTATTATCCATTCTGCCAAATTTGCAGGGATCTCAACAGAATTGGTGGGCGATCTGAATTTTCTCTTAGTCGACGGCACAGACTACACCCTACAAAACAACTTGTGCTTATTTGAACGCAATGATCCACGTTTCAAGATATAAGAGCAAGCATCAGATATGATGAAATGAGCACACATAACTATCAGTACACTTTTCAGTGGAAAAGCCTCCTTTAGACAGCAGCATTTCTCTTTTTTAGCAAAATATGCTGTTCAATACGTCATTGTTGGATTGTGTCGTGAAACGTGTGTGACGTTGAGATGCTGCCAAAATAGCCGAGCAAAATTGTCACCTTAGCACTTACGTGTAGCACTTCACCTCGCCGGAAGATGGCACTGTCGGTGCTGGACGTGTTTGCTGAGCCAAACATCATTGCGTGCTCTTGTTTTTACCCTTCGTTGTAGTGTTTGTGCATATCCGTCTGTGATTTTAATTCCTTACTTGTATGTACATATTCTGCTATGGAGCTATCCTCAGCTTATTCGATTGCAATTCACACTGCCGTGAAATAAGACATTATGCCCAATTTCTTTTATTATGTAGCACAAATCGCGATTTGTCAGTGAAACGTATACAGATTGCTCAACATTGTTGTGCTTGCTCAACACTGAGTGCGAACCGACGTCCGCTAAATTTGCAAATCGTGCTTACGGACGCCAGATTTGAAAGGCTTCACGATAACCTTCTTTTTGGCCTTAAATGCCACATGATCTATGGGGTGGCAGGATTTGAATGACGTTGATACGGGGCATATATGCCTGCATGACCTTGAAATAGTCGGCACAACATAGTCTGCACATCTTTGCACGCGTATAGCTAAGAAACTAGACGGTTTAAGGTCTTAAGAAGGGCAGGCCTGTGAACTTCACCGAATGGTCTTAAAACGGCTAGTTCAGCTTAAAACCCCACACAAACGTAGAACACTCCCTTTAATCGGCTGTAAACTGAGAGCTTTAACACTCAATCAGATTCGCCGTTTTTCGTAACGTGAATTGATAGCGGGGAAAATGCGATATCCCTGGCGTTTCCAACCTGATAAAGATAGAGCTTAGCAAAATCACTAATTTATTAGTCTCAATGAGATCTCACGATTGGTACTGATTTGCATGCTGTTATATTGATATTTGATCCCATCATGCATCTCAAAGTCTAATTTAGGGGTTATATCAGTGGATATAACCCTTGCCATAGGGCCAGCTCATGCTAAGAAGGAGGACCAAAGATAGTCTGAGCTGCCTCAGGGTGGTTGGTCTAGTGTTGGGTAGATTTCGAGCAAGCGTAAGACAGCATTTATCAACAGCAAGCTAATCCAAATGATTGCTGTCCCACCAAGGACAGAAATCAAGCTGCTCAAAACATATCTCCACCGTTCTTGCTACATTCACGCTGTCGCTATTTTGTATCGTCATGCCCATGTTTACAGCACATCAACTTATCTATTGATATGTCAGTAATATGGTGGCAGGTAGACACGCATAGGTACAACGAAATTCAAGGCATTAATTTCGAACGGGTGCAGCATATACATCAATGCAATGCGGCAAATTCAGTCTGAGTTACAGCCGAACCGAAATTGGAGTGCAGTTAGCGCCAAACTCTCATTGCTTCAATATCAATGTCGAGACCGCAGGACGTGCCGTATTCGCCGCTAGCGATCGGAAATAAAACCCATCTTTGGCCCATTTACGTCCACTGGCTGCCGCGTGGTTGACCAATGGCAGTGTTAACGCTCACGAAACATCTGCCCCATGTCTTGCTTGGAAACAAATTTCCTACAACCGATTACTGTCGATCGTGACTCATGGGAGCTGTGGGGAAGTGTGATTGAGATATGTAGCTTTCTCGCGACGCTTCTATGACGTAATGCATATATATGATAGGCTGTAACGACAAAGTCGGCACCAATTCACTTTTGTCAAGCTCATAGACTAGAACATTTTTGGTCACAAGCGGGCCATGGTTGTGAATTTCACGGAATAGCCATGTATCTGGCTATCTCAGATCAAACCCCCATGCAAACGTGGATCAGTTCTTTACAGCCTGGTTACCGCACTGC
The DNA here is from genome assembly GCF_011947565.3 of Pollicipes pollicipes. Classification (NCBI taxonomy): domain Eukaryota; kingdom Metazoa; phylum Arthropoda; class Thecostraca; order Pollicipedomorpha; family Pollicipedidae; genus Pollicipes; species Pollicipes pollicipes. Next base: position 63,140,943 of record NW_023597054.1, on the reverse strand, counting down.
GTTGTATATGTTTGCATCACATTGCTACATTATGAAAGGAGCTGTTGTATCTTCGTCATTTTTAAGATTTAGTCCCAGTACTTGGAGTGGATGACCGGCCGCAAGTCATGCCTGTCAAAGGGGAAATAGTGAGCTGCTCAAGCGGCCCGGACCCACCGCGCCGTGGGTGGGTGAATTGAAAGGCAGGCGCTGCAGCCAACGGAGCTATTGGGACAGATCCATAACACATACGGTGCAAGCTTTCCATTGAACAACATCATTGTTCTCGCGCCTGAACGATATGCGCGATTTGGTATCTGTAAACGAGCAATCCTTTGGGGAGGTTTTCATGAGAGAGGTTTCGCCATAGCAGGTACTTAGTTGGTAGGCAGTCAGACGGCTGATGCATTCCAGGGTGCCGTGCCACCGCGTCCGGTCCAGGCTGGTTCCAGGCACCTCATTGAAGGCGACGAAAATCCGGAAAGAGGCAACTGGTCGGGCCGGCTGGACTTTATCATGTCTGCTCTGGGCTTTGCCGTTGGTAAGGACATAGACTGCCTCCAGCTGCAGAGGCGTCTTGTCAGGTATTGAAACATTTATAAAAGCAATCAGTGTCAGGCTTTGATTGATGTGCTGTTCGAAATGTGTCATTACTAAACCCCGTACTCAACGTGTATGTATGTAAACCTCCGCCAGCATATCACAATAGCATTTTTCAGTACCTGATGACCTAAGCGAATGCGTTGATAACTTGCATGAACGAAAACGCTTGTCAATTCAGCGCATCGTCTTTACAAAGAAGGCTTTAAATACCAGGACATTGCGCCGTCGATGCACTAGCCGTGATTTTTTTGCAGGCCTGAGAAACGTCTGGCGGTTTCCGTACCTGTGCTACCAAAATGGGGGCGGCGCGTTCCTGGTTCCGTACTTCATCTTCCTGCTGGTGCTGGGGATACCTTGTTTTCTGCTCGATCTGGTGCTGGGCCAGTTCAGCGCCATGTCACCCATTGCCGGCTACGCCAACTTCGCTCCCGCCCTGAAAGGTATGCCCAACTGTGAGGATAAGGTGGATCATCCACTCCGCCTGGCACAGGCGTCCGTGCATCAACACTGTGATCGCGAGCAGGGTTTCTCCGCGAATCGGCGGAAAAATTTCTCTGCTCCATGCTTAGCCCCCTTCATGTTCCATAATTACTGGCATAGATATGCCCATAAACAAATACCCGAATTAATGGTGCTGGCTTTGGGAGTCTCTCAGCAACAATTCCGTTCAGCTGAGTGGACTCCCTGGAGATCCAGCCCAATAGCCAGCATGAAATCGACTAGTTAATTGCCTCTCCGACTTGTATGGCCGATAACTTTTGCTTACACTGAATGAGTGCAAGTAGTTCACTGGGCAGTGTCTAGCGGACTGTTAATAGCTGACTTCAGCTGTCACTACTTTGAGCCTTCTCCTATAAGGTTTGTCATTGTCCATTGGATAATTGACAAATTCTGCCGGATCTGCACCACCTCTTCGTCTGCTTCTTTGTGTTCGGTTTTTCTTCTTAGCTGCGAGTGCCGCGGCTTGATTTCCTATTTTCTGGTGTTAGCGTACGGTGTACGGCATCGCTGGGATAGAGAAAGGGCGCTCCTAGTGACCTGTTCTGGAGTAACGTTAAAGAAGGAAATTTCCTCAAAGGCCTCAGGGGCCACCTAAAATTTCAAACTCTAGGCCAGCAAAGGCTACGCAAAACCGGCATTGGAAAACTGTGGTATGCATTCTCTAGAAGTTATCAAATTACATCCTATAGATATATCTCGGCAATTGTGAGTCAGATTGTGTACTTTTCCTGTTAAAACCAGGTCACCGTAGTCAAATTAACCCTTGACAGGACAATGCAGGAACGGCATTGAATGGCATTGGATAAGTCAATGAGATAGGACACTCATTTGCATCACACATGTGACCTGTGATATTGCATGCCACGTCAAAGCGTTGAATGCGATCTTTAGAAAGGAGAACGGCGCACACGTGGTCACGTCCCTTTAATACTGAGCGCCAGCAGCTGCATTGACCATTGACCACGAGCCAAAAACAAACGTTCGCAGCAACACGACACTTTCAGTACCTGTTTATCTATCAAACTGCCATCCTTCGTGCATATTTTAAGCGTTGGTATATCAAGATCAGTGACCTAGATCAGGTCAAACAGGTCAACTTCTTAAAAACTTTTACCCACACATACCTTTTTATGGGCCATTTGCTGCGGTTTAAACTTTTTGTAGTAATAGAACATGATAGTATATACATTTTGTATGCTTCATATTTTTTTGGAAGCTGCAAAGTCCGTGATTTTAAGCGAGTTCGATTTTTTGCTATTTTGTGAACAATGTAGATTTGTACGTATTTTTGTGTAGTTTTGGTGTATTTGTATGAGGAAAAGATTGCTAACTTGCATGTACAATCATCATTTGATCACAGAGTACATCGCCTTGGCCCACGTTATGACCTATCTCTATGGGTAATTTTCGAAGAAAAAAACATATGCTGAGCTCAGGAGAGGCATTGTTGTTGGGTAATTTCGGACGCAGACCTCGAACACCCCACTGAAAATATGTTGTGGTATCATCATAATATATGATAAGGTCACAATAGGTCATGTGAGGATATTCAGGACCAAATACGTCTATCCAAGGTCAGTGATCTATGTTGCCAGTAGCGGGGAGGGGAGATGAACGAGAGCGATGCGTGTAACCAGTCCCTTATCGTATTTGCGAAGTTGATAACGTCTATCTTAACGTCCCAACGTACCTGTTCTCAGGCTGTTACAGATACTTTGCCAAACTTCAAAGGGACTATCCATAATGTAAACATCTATGCAATCTTGAGTACATGTAGATGTCCAATACACTCTTTCTGGCCATAGAAAGGCATCGTACTGGTCACACAGACCACTTTAAAGTACATTAATAGTTATAGCAAGCTATTGTATCATATTTGATGGCTTCTTTACTGCCCTCAATTGTGAAACATTCCCTTCAAAGCTTACAGTCTCCAGGATATTTTGTATTTCTATTGTTGGCAATGGTATTTCCGGCGTGTCTGTAGCTTGCTTAGCTCTTGTCATACTAGTATCCATATTACCCCCATACTTATTAGTGTGGAGAGGGTCTCTGAGGCACCGTTTGTAGGTTGCATGTGAAAATGCACCAATACGACGAGGTTTGTGTTATCGGATACCCTTGGTGATGTGCCTTTCAACTGTTTTCATAGGTGCAGTGATGAAACGGATTGTACATTTTGATTTGACACCAACAACCTCGTCTAACCGTGAAATATGCTGTGCCCTAATGTTTTAGCCTCACATGGCAACGTGTACCTCTTCTGAAAATACCCACATAAATTACTTTCAGGTTTCGGCTTTGCGATGATTTTTGCCAACGCAATCAGCTCCTGCAACTTCACCATAGTGATAGCGTGGTGCCTGTACTACCTGTACCTTAGCATGGCCAGCGACCTGCCGTGGCAGTACTGCAACAACGAGTACAACACCGCGGGTAAGAATCCCGAACGCACTTCAAAGGGCTGGCATTGTATTGCCATGCTCGCCAGCTCACCGCTATCGAAGCTCTCTTGCAGAAAGCATGATAAATTTCTCACACCATTGCACGGCCCCGTAATGAGTGGAAATGAGAGCACTACGACAGGCGTGAAGATGCAAATGGCTTTAGGTAATATTGCACTTATTTTGTCCCGCAATATGAACATATTCTAAGCGGCTCCGTCAGGGGCGTTTATTTTAATGCAGACTGTGCTTAATTTTCGCCTTATTAAATCGTTTTTTTCAACTGAGACAGCACTGACCCACAGTCTATCGTGCGCCGGGGCGCTGCAAACAGCATTCTTAACACGTCCATAAGCAGCGCTCACTGAAGTGCTTATCGCCTTAATTCGGCGGAGCGATGGAAGACATCTTCAGAACCTCGTTGCCATGGAATGTGTCGAATCTTTACACTCCCATGTAGCATTATGCATACGCAGAAGTCAAAAATTTTTGTCAATTTTTGGCCGGCTCTAACGGAACGTTTCCAAACGCTTAACGTAATATTTCTGACATTTTGGTTTCAGTTTGGATACGATATCTTTTCCCGTTTACTATTAACAATTAACCACGGTTGACACGATGAATGAACGCCTACCTTTCGCTCAGTTCCACGATCCACCTTTTGCAGCGTGCTTTAGCCGGAATGCGTTCGACGCATGCCAGTCGGAGAACGCTAATGGCAGCTGGTGGATCTACAACCACGGCCAGTGCATTCACAATCGGAGCCAAGCGAAGCAGCTGCACGTCAACCAGACGATCCCACCAGCAGAAAGGGTTTCAGGTCAGGGCAATTAGGCTATGGTTTCGCGGAGAGAGAGAAAGAGAGTGAGGTGAACGGGACCATCCCATCTTACGAGGGGAGAGGATGATAGGTGAGGGCGGTCAGGATATTGTCTCGCGGAGAGAGTGGGTTGAGGAGTACCGTCCTACCCCACGATGGCAGAGGATGATAGGTGAGAGTGACCAAGCCACCTTCTCTGCAACAGAGGTAGGGTAAGCTTGACCAAGAAATCCCACCGGGAGAGTGTGGCATTGAGGTAGTGAGGCTACATACCTGGGGATATTCTATATGTTTGAGAGCTACCCCAGAAGCTAAGATTTCAAGCCCAATGTGCTGTGACATTCTGCTCGCACACGTTAAACAAGTGACGCGCGTTCACACACGGCGGCTCTTTAAGAGTACTTGGTGCGCTCGCATGTTGATCGTATGGGGTACGACAGCTCCTTTATAGTTCTTGGGGCGCCCGCATGCTGATGAGCGTGCGGGGCGCGCCTCAGCTCCTGAGGAATACCTGGAGCGTCAGGAGATGACCCGGAATCTCCACCGCCTCAGCTCCTGAGGAATACCTGGAGCGTCGGGTGCTGAAGCTGAGCAGCGGCGTGAGCGAGCTGGGCAGCATCCAGTGGGGGCTAGCTCTGGCCGTGTTAGCTACCTGGCTGGTCATCTTCGCCACGCTCAGCAAGGGCATCAAGTCCTCCGGCAAGGTGACTCCCGCAGACGGACTGTTGAGTGCAGACAAGCATGGTAAGGCCGGACGGTGTAAGGACAGTCAAAGGTCTGTCATTTTTCTTCATCAGCCCATGCATGGCAGCTGACGGAAGTCGCACCGATTGTAGCTCAGTGGTGACGTCATTTTTTATCTTGCTTTCAAATTCATCAAGAGCCGAAAAGGACCAAGTTGTGAACTAGCCCGACGCTTGACAAAATAATTATGGATTTTTTCGGTGCTTCGATTTGTTTTGGCAGCTTAATTTTTATTCACCTGTTTGCTTTTAAGATATATATTCCAGCGTTGTGGTCGGCTGGGTCTGGGTCCCAAACTTTGGGATCATGGTTTATGACCACGTGGTTGTTAAGCACATGCCCTGTCCTAAACACTGTGACCCCACATCACCAGTAGAACCACTCCAGGTAAACTTTAATTTTTCCAAGTTTTATTATCGTGTTTTCCAATATCGTGACACGGTGACCGCCTCGGGTCGGCCTGTTTCTATTCGTCAGTTACTTATCAGCCTTAAGGGACGAATCACTTAGAGCTGTTTCTGCTTACGAACTCACAAATGTACCACATAGTTATCGGATGTCTGACACTCTGCCACACTCTATCACTACGGGTAGAGGCGACGTTAGACGAAGGAGTGCCTCGTTTCTCAATTCCTTCACAGCTTTGATTCACAGCTGGATAACAGTACATCTTTATGTTAGCATATCGAATGACTTACATCCTGGCTCTCGTAGAGACGGGCCTACTCGGCATGAAGAAGTCAATATTTCAACTTGTTCACAGTTCAATACCGAGCTGAACACGGTACCACCGTTCCTGTCACGGTACCACTTGTCTGTACTTGGTACTCAGAGGGGTTCGATTTTATGTTGAGCAGCCAACTATTCCACAGTAAAGTGTTGTGTACTCTAAAATGATTTTCTGTCGGCCCGTTGTGTACTTTAACATGTTCTTCCCTTAACAAGCGGTCAACTTTTGATCATTTATGCCTGGCAGGTGGTTTATTTCACAGTCATCTTCCCGTGCGTGGTATTGGTAGTCCTGTTCGTCCGTGGCATCACGCTGCCAGGTGCCATGGACGGCATCAGCTTCTACATGTCACCTGACTTCAGCAAGTTTCATGACATTCGCACATGGGAGCTGGCCGCTTCACAGATGCTCTTCTCACTGAGCGCCGGCAGTGGCGGCCTCATGACCTACGCCAGCTACAACAGGTTCAACAACAACGTCATACGGTGTGTGACACTGATGTCAGCATTTCCTTAACGCAGCTGAACAATATTAAAGGTGTGTAGAAAACTCGGCCCGGTATGATAACTCAACGTTAAAATGCCTAAAAGACGCCAAAGCGTGTCTCGAGCCAACAAGCAGATGCCACCTTTAAGGCACATATTCATACACTGGATGGAGCAGAGAGGCGATTGTCCTGGTGAGCGCCCGGCAGCATCCAATACTGAAATGGGCTACGTTGTTCCTGATTCCAATTTTTCGTAAAGATGCATGCTTGTCCCGAATTTATCTGGACTTACATTTGCACGTTGCCTCTTGACCTTTCGAAGATGATTCAAAGTCCCTGCCCTGGGTTGACCTCCAGCAATACTTCTCATGTTCTCTGGGTTTTCTTGAGTCCCTGAGTACACCATACACACGGCGGTCGTGGTAACGTCTGTCATTCAACATAGCTGAAAGGTCATATCGATTGCGTGTTCCAGAGCGCTTCTGCAGCTGAGGCCGTTTCGCTGATCGCATAGATCCTGTTCGGCATCGCACACGCCGACTCATGAAACTGAAAAAGAAACAAGATAAGGCACGCGCTGGCTGCACGGAGCCGATCGACCGCGGAATAACATGCTCAGCTGTGGTTGGTTACAACGCCGGTGAGATAGACCGTGTACGACCGTGTGGGGCGCTGAAGACACCGCGGAGAAAATGATGCCAGAAACCGGCGGCCAGCCCGGCAGCATCAACATCAGGTACAAGACGAGGTTATGCTAACCATGCTCTAACCGCCGCTGAGATACAGTGCCTCTTCATGAACACGTTGGCTGTCCTCGGGGCAACAAGTCCACTGTTCTCAGAGTCGTCTGACGAAGCTGGCATTGAAGGCGAACCGGAGATCTCAGCCGACAACGGCCTTGTAAGAGAGCGAGACAGCGCTGAAAGCGCCACCAGATAAGCCAGCACCGGCAGCTCCGCTATCGACGGCAGCTTCTTTGGCACCGTCAGCTTCGCCATCACTGGCAGCTCCCGCAGCATCGGCAGCTCCGCTATTGCAGGCAGCTCCGCCAGCGCAGGCAATTCTCCAACGCCGGCAGCTCCTCCAGCGCTGGCGGCCCCTCCAGCGCGGTTAACTCCGCCAGCGCCGGCAGCTTCTTCAGAGCCGGCAGCTCCGCTATCGCCAGCAGCTCCGCTACCGCCGGCAGCTCCTACAGTGCCGGCAGCTCAGCTATCGCCGACAGCTCCTCCAGCGCCGGAAAATCCTCCAAAGCCGGCAGCTCCGCTATTGCCGGCAGCTCCTCCACCCCAGGCAGACCCTCTACCGCCGACAGCTTCACTATCGCCGGCAGCTCCGCTATCACCGGCAGCTCCTCCAGCGCCGGCCGGTGATTTCTCTGATGACAGCTCAGATGAAGACGAAGAGGTTCGGACAGGCGGCCAGGGGGTTTCCTGAGAGTGGAGCAGCACAGTATCCAGGTGCCGGCCCGCACCGACAGGATATGGTCGACCGAGCCGCCCAATTACCGCGTCCGTGCCGCGAGCACCAACATACGTGGGGACGAGGAAAGTACAACCCAAGCTCTGGGTTTGTTGTTGCCACTTAGCCTGTCTGAAAAAATAATCCGCCACCACGGGCGGATCCAGAATTTCGTCAAGGGGGAGACGTGCAACAGTATGGAAGCCCCTTGAGTTTGGGTCCCTCCCCCAAAAGTCCTCTTATTCCCGTCATTACATTCTAATGTTTTTATATATGCTTTTTGTATACGGGAACCCATCCAAACGTGAGCAGCACTAGAAAACTAGGCTTGCTGCGTATGCAAATGCATAGAGCTTGTTAACTTTGCTCAGATCATGGTGGATCCTGTTGCTTTTAGGCCAAATATTTCGAAGAAAACATGGCAAAATGCACTTAAGTTCGCTGCGAAGTGCCATCAGCACAAACTTGATTCCCAGCTTATTCACGGCTGGCCGGCTAATCAATGTGATCAGCTGATGACTAATGAAGAGAGTTTGCTTTGACTGTTATGAAAGAGTGTAAAATACCCTACCATTCAACATGCATTAAGAGCTTCCGCACAAGTGTGATGAATGTCACGAATTTAATAACCAACGGAAATGCCTGCACGACATGGGCGACGCGAGAAATTATGTTCGACAATTACGTGTAAGAATTCATCAGCACAGATCCGGCTGCTACTGTAAGGCTAAGGCCCATGGGAATATTGTCATCTTGTGATCTCAGACTCAGATCTCAGACATGAATTAGTTTAGTCAGGCCCTTATGCACCAGCAGGAGAAAGGCCCGGGCGCCCTCAAGTGCATGTGGGGCTTTCGGCCATAAATAAAATATTGACTTCATCGGAAGAGCCCGCGACCAAGGTGGAGGACCCCGGAGCGATCGACAGTGTCCCGACCGATGAACATTCAGGTCCGGGGCGGGGGTGGTAGGATGGTTAGGGAGCTCTACTCTATACCTGCTGGTCTGGGATTCGGGCCCCGGCCACGTCACCACCGCATCCCTTATGATACCTAATAAAGGCATCTGTTTCAAAATATCCCTCGCACTCATGGAGACGTAAAACCACAATCATTATTAAAATTTGGGTCGCCGTCAACGGCGTGGGCCCTCATTTGATACCCTACACCAATAGGGACGGCACCTGAGCGATCGGGGGTGCCGCGGCAGACCAACAAAAAGGCCCCCGTCAACAGCGTAGGGTCCTCAGAGGAAGCGAGAAGTAGGTTATTCTCCAATATGGTGGAGCCACAATCCAGACCAATATGGTGGAGCCCTGAACAAGTGGGAGTACCCCGGCAGGCTAACATATACGGCCCGGCCAGAGCACAGGAACCTCTAAGCAAATGAGAATAACCCAAGACCAGTGCACATGAACTGATGTCCCTGTGCGATCAAGAGTGCCCGGGCAGGTTAACAGAAAGAGCTCTGACGAGAGTAGAGGATCCTCCGCAAATCAGCTAAATGGGAGAGAGCCCAAGATCCATGAAGAGGGCCTCTGAGCATCCAGTGCCTCGGTTCATTACGATATATGGGCCCCAGCAAGGGCACAGGGCCCTCCGAGCAAGTGGAAAGCAGCCAATACTAATATGAAGGGTTCCTGAACAACTGAGTGCACCACGGCGTATGGAGCCTCGGCAAAGCATGTAGAGACTTTTGGGCAAATATGAAGAGTGAATGGAGGGCCCCTGATTGATTACGAGTGCCCAGGCGTGGTAGCAAATACAAAGTTCCTAATATGATAGCGCCCTCCATTCAGATAGGAAGTACCCAAGATCCAATGGCGAGGGCCCCGAACGATCGAGTGTGCCCGAGTAGGCCAACAGGTGGGCCCCCGACAGGAGCGTAGAGCCCTTAAAAGCTAACAGGAAGCACCCAAGACTGAGTGTGATGGGCCCCGAACGATCGAGTGTGCTCGCGCAGTTTAATAAAGGGGACCCCGACAAGAGCGTAGGGCCCTCCAAATAAGAAGCGCTTAAGAACCAGTGTGAAGAGCCCCCGAGCGATCGAGTAAGCCCGAGCTGGTTAGCAGATGGTGGCTCCGATAGAGCCCTCCGCCAGTGGCACGGAATTGGGAGAGCCCTAGACCAATGTAAAAAGCCCACTAGCATATCTCGAGTGTGTCGGTAGGTTAACCGAAACCAACGTGGAAGGCCTCTGAGAAGCATAGAATATCCCGGCAGTTTAACATATGGAGCCCCGAGTGTAGCATGTAAAGCCTTGCCGAGATTTGTCAGAATCCGTGGTTGCGCCCTGATCGACAAGAGTGCCCCAGCGTGCCAGCAGAAAAGGGCCCCGAGAACAGCGTTGGGCCCTCTGAGCAAATGTAAATAAATCAAGGGCAACGAGAAAGGCTCCTCGGCGACCGGATTTACCCGGCAAGTGGGCACATAGAGCGCCATAGGAACAGCGTAGGGCCTCTGGGCAGCGTATTGAGCCTTAGACTCTCTCAACTCAACATCCTCTAAATCAGTGAATAATTATTATGTCTGCTCGTGAGCCCTTCGCCGTCACTTGCAATTGTTCTTGATCACCTGGAGGCCAAAAGACTTTCGATTTTGTCAATAAAACTGCGTCTGTTCGGCCAGGTATGAGCCCCTTCGGAACTTATAGGCCCTTTTCGGACCCAAAGGGGTATGGCCCCGTGTCCCCCGGTCTGGATCCGCCCCTGTTCACCACCGAAATGAAGAGAGTGAAGGGTGGCATTCCAAAAGAGGAAGACTCATGCGTCAGTCACCCAGCAGAAGCCGCTTGCTTTAATTGGCCTGTTGTTGCTTCGCAAGTATCAGCTCTACATCAGCTCTACTGGCGGTGCGAGCTCCAGAACCTTTTCTGTGGACCGTCTTCTAGGCCCTTCTGCTGAGCTACGATGCCCGTCGGCCGGTTCAAGATTCTGGTACGCATCCCTTGCTTCGACGGTCGCGCCGACCGAAAGCCGGGGCGGGCGAGGGACACGTTCGCGACTATCGGTGACATGCTGAGCATTGCTCTGCTCATGCAGCTCCGTCCGACTTCGTCACGGTGGACGAGACGCTTCTGGCTTCGGGGGTCGCTGTAGTTGCATCACATACATGCCGAACAAGCCGTCAAAATATGGGCTGCCCATCTGGATCATGGTTACTGCCAGATCAGGGGCATGCTAAACACGCTGATGCACGTCGGCAGAGCCGAGCGGCCAGGCACTCCACATGACCAGCGCCGTCAACATCGTGAAGTGCCCCGTGGCTCCGCTGAAGAACAGCGGCCGCGACGTCACGGCGGATGGCTACTGCACCGGCGTGGAGCTGGCAAGGAGATGCTGGCCGACAGCCTGACCTACGTCGGCACAGTCATGCCGACCTGGCGGCACCTGCCGGCAGATGCCAACAAAAGAGAAAGGCGACAGGAGAAGCCCACGAACTTCTTCTGGTCAGGGGGACTCATACTGACCTCTTGCGCAAAGAGGAGTGGGAAGAACGTGCTGCTTCAACCCATACGGCGCGGCAAGCCTGTGTTCACAGCCGGCACCGACAGCAAGTAAAAACCGGAGGTCATGCTGTACTGCAACCAAACCAAAAGCAGCATTAATACCATCGATCAGATGCTCGACCAGTTCTCCTGCTGGGTTCCAACGAGATGATGGCTCATGGTGGCTGCTGGACATCGCCGGTGTGAGCAGCTCGTTGGCGCTGGCAGGCAAGCCCAGGCTGTACGATGACACGCAGCACGGCGGAAGGAAGATGCTACCATGCCAGCTGGGCCTGTCGCTCATGAAGCCGCCCATCCAGTGCCGGCCCACAGACAGCACGATCTTCAAAACCAGACTAGCAGCGGGGATTGTTCTGAAAATCAAGCACGCGACGTCCACCTCCGCATCGCACGGCTTAGACAACGTACGTGCGCGCTGTCACCTGTGAATGGCTACCCAGCTGGAATGCGGGTACAAAAAAGTGACGACATCAAGCTGTGAACAGAATGAAGCAGCGGCGCTGCAAATGCAGGAGGGCGGCGTGTGGAAAGCATGGCAAGAGTGCGGCAGTGGTATACGAGTGCGACGCACAGGCTAACAGGACAGACAATGAGTGAAGGCCAAGGACTGACAGCGCACGTGTCGTGCACGCACGGGCGCATGTCGTTGTTCAAGCCAGAAGATCAATAGGCGCGCGTCATGTCTGTGCTGTCTTTTGCTCACGACCGCCATCGGATACGCACACATCATGCACGCATGCATACATTGGAAACACTGTTCACTGCCAGGAGATTTTCCGCTATTACGCCATGTGTCCAAACGTCAGAAGCGTCGCCCCATCCCCTACATCGGCGATGATTGCAAAATGCCTTGTACATGAAGGATGAGACGGGGGGGGGGGGGGTTGTAGATCTCGATGGGAACACATCACACCAATTTTAAACATTCTCTCAGTAGTCATTCGCGGTGAAGAAATGTTAGTGGGATGTCGGGATTCCCGCTCCTTCCCCTTGGCTGCGCCCTTGGCTGGAAGCATACGATGTACCTCGATCCGCACGCCCTTAATCTTCACGCTACCCTAGCCCTCATCATAGAGTCACGTGTGCTCCAGTGAGTGAAGGCTCCCTGCGCCTGTGGCCAGTTGCCACTGACTCTGCGCGTGATAGTGACCAGTTGTCACTGACTCTGGGCGTGATAGTGACCAGTTGCCACTGACTCTGCGCGTGATAGTGACCAGTTGTCACTGACTCTGCCCGGGAGAGTGCCCAGTTGCCACTGACTCTGCGCGTGATAGTGACCAGTTGCCAGTGACTCCGCGCGTGATAGTGACCAGTTGCCACTGACTCTGTGCGTGATAGTGACCAGTTGCCACTGACTCTGTGCGTGATAGTCGGCGACATTGTCCTACAGCGACACCCTGGTCGTCTGCGTATGTAACAGCCTGACGTCCGTGTTTGCCGGGTTCGCCATCTTCTCGTCTCTGGGTTTCCTGGCGCACGAGCTGGAGGTGCCTGTCAAGGACGTGGTCACCAGTGGATCAGGTGCGCACACACGGCTGGAGATCAATCCCGGATAGACGTATACCCCGGTGACGAACGTGTGGGTTTTCACCACCATTTCACCACCAGAGTTGGTGCTCGAAAGGGGGTTTTCAGCACGGTAAAGCTGCTTCCCAAAACATGAGTTAAGTTAGCGACATATTCGTATTCGAATTTGGCGTTGTGTTCTGATTCCATCTTAACCGTGTTCATGAGGCTCAAACAACACCATACGGTTAAAAATGCTGTTCGTTTTGTTCTGTTCTAACAGATTGACCTCAAGTGGTCGGAGAGCAAAGTCAAGTGGTAGCCATGTCAAAAGCAAGCTATTTCCAAAAAAAGATTATGACAGTCAGAAGCAAACTCCGTGAAAGAGCGACACACATTACAGCAAGCATGCTTTAAAAAACTGAAATAAGGTTACCTAAATGGTGGCTATAAATTCAAATCTAGCATTCCAAGAACGCATTGATCATGACCAACCATGCATGTCAATTTGAGGTCAAATGACGGGCAACCTGACCTTTCGAAAACAAACTACTTTAAAGGCCGATAGTTACCGCTTTAAAATAGAATGCAACATGTCAAGGTTAAAGACGGGTAATTCTGCACTGCCAATATGTGGGATTGATCTAAACAGATTAGGAATCATTTGAAAGCCAGGCATCTGCACCAGCTTGTGCAATCCAACACGCCACCGTTCAAGGACATTTGTTCCGTTTAAAAAACTCAAAACACTAAATTTTAAGGTCAAAAGTTAGGCTTGCGCGATTGTACCGCTGCTACGGACCTGTGCTCTTGGATACCATCTGGAAGCCAGGTATCCAATTAAGTCTGACCCCCAAGTACGGATAAATCCAGGTCAACGTTAAAAGGCGCATTCAAGGTAAAAACGGTTTAGCGCTGCATTGCCACTGTATGGGATGGAAGTTCCTGATTGTGATGCATTTGAGAGTCAGGTATCAATTCCAGCCTGAGTTTCCCCTAGCAAACTTTGATGAAGGTCAACATTCAAGTTGACATGTTAGGTCCAAGGACGTGACTGGGTCGTGCTGCTAATATATGAGACTAATCTGCATAAATCAGCTGTCGCTAAAAAACTGCCCTCTATTCTACCCTGAGCTATGAAAGCGCCACACTTGAAAGTCGAGGATTTTGGTCGAAAAGCTCAATAAACAAATTTCAAGGTCAAAGGACGGGATAGAGCCGCACATTGCCGCTGTATGGGATTGATGTGCAAATCTGAAATCTAATCTCGAAATCGCGCATCCATTCCACCCCGGTCTGTCAAAACTTCTAAATCCGTGTCAGTCTGCGAGATTGCATTCACAGCCACAGGGCGTGGCGGCGCCACATTACAGCTGCATAGAACTAGGCTGAGGAAATCAGGTGTCGTTTGAAAGAAAAAAGCAATGCATGATCCCGCACCGTGAATGTGTGGGACTGCCCTGCACAAATCATGCCTCACTTAACACCTGAAACCCTGGAAATTTCATCTATGTAGAGTTTTCTCTATTCCTCCTTCACACGCTGGTATGTTGTCCTCCATCATCCATTCACAGCGCCGTAGTGCTGGCTTAGGATGGCACTACAACCTTCTGCGCCCTTTCTCCTGTGGATCCGCCTGAGTAGACCTTTGCGACCGTATGTAATAATTTCTTGTGTGGATATTAGCGCAACATGCAAATCTTTCCATCAAGATGACGTCATATTTTCGTCTCGATGCATTGACGGCCCAACAATACGTTTTATACTGTGTGGAAACTCCTCATCTGCGGAGACCTAAAACTGGCTGTCATACTTTCACTCATGGTGCATTTGCCAGTCGCCGGAAACGGCAGTAACTCTTGTAAACCGAGGGCAGTACGCGTAATCCTGTGGTGATCACCATCTTAATAGTATCGCCTAATTTCACAAGAAGCTCATCCTAAAACCGGAACCCCGCGCATGCCAGTTGCCTTAAATTTTTGACGCCACATGTTCTGAGGATATTTAGGAAAAGTCATATACCTTCATCAGCCTGCTCCAAACACCTTTCGGAGAAAACGGGAAAAAATACGACTGAGCAATCACCTCTCACTCCTTACATAACGGGGCTAGTTGTTAAAACCAGTTTTTGGGAGTATCGAGCAAGGCGCCATCGTCCACGCCAAGGCACTGATCTGCCGTTTGTGTTACAGGTTTGGCTTTTGTGGCCTACCCGGAGCTGGTGACGCATCTTCCAGTTTCACCGCTCTGGGCATGTTTGTTCTTTCTGATGTGTTTCACTCTCGGCATCGACTCCCACTTTGGGGGTGTCGAAAACGTGATCACGAGCATTCTCGACGTCTTTCCACGTCTTCGGGCCAGGAAATCATGGGCGGTCCTGGCTGTCTGCACCACGCTGTTCCTGGGATCCCTCGTCAATTCTACACAGGTAATCGCCACGGAAATTGATGCTCTTTCGCTAAAACACTCTACCGTAAAGATGGAGTGTAGACGCATTAACACTTCAGTGTAGTATCTAATATGAATTAACTGTTTCTTCGTCCACTTCCGCTGGCTGATAGGCAAATAGTACCCCGTGAATAGCGAGCACGCAAGCAGTCAGAGGTCATTCCAGGCTGGAACTTCTAGCGGGCTCTCATTCTGTCCATGGAGCGTGTTCCGCCTGCTCTTGTCCAAGGACAAGCGGACGGTTTTAATCCGAGGACGGCGGACGGTTTTAATCCGAGGACGGCGGACGGTTTTAATCCGAGGACGGCGGACGTTTTTAATCCGAGGACGGCGGACGTTTTTAATCCGAGGGCGGCGGACGGTTTTAATCCGAGGACAGCGGACGGGTCCGAGGGCAGCGAACATCTGGGCACCAGGACAGAGAACGTGTGGGTCCGAGGACAGCGAGCGTGTTGGTCCGAGAACAACGATTGTGTGGGTCTGAGGTCGGTGGACGTTTGGGTGTGTGGACGGCGGACGTGTTGGTCCGAGGACGGCGGACGTGTTGGTCCGAGGACAGCGGACGTGTTGGTCCGAGGACAGCGGACGTGTTGGTCCGAGGACGGCGGACGTGTTGGTCGAGGACAGCGGACGTTTGGGTCTGAGGACAGCAGACGTGCTGGACCGGGGACAGATGACGAGGATAGTGAGCGGCTTCGTACCGCTGCTGGTATTCGTCACTGGGTCACCATGCTCACAGTATGCCCATACCGGGATTACTCGTAACACCTGATAGCGAGGCTATTCCGTAAACAGAATCGATGTCATTCCATTTACCACCATAGCCTGATGACCACCATAAAAGGCACATAACATTGCCATCGACGACATCGCCGCTCCATGCACGCCAGGGAGGTCGACACATAGTGGACCTGCTCGACTACTACATCGCAGGACGACCCATCTTGCTGATCTGCCTGCTCAAGCTGCTCGCTCTGTACTACATCTACGGCTTCGACAACTTTCTGTCAAATCTGGAGGCGATGACGGGCCGCTGGCCAGGCCCCCGTGTAACGGCGCACATGTCCGTGCTGTACGGAACGGTAGCGCCCCTTCTGGTCGGCGTGAGTTGATGTGGCTTTCTCCTGGCGCCATGACAGCGGCACTGCCACGGCCGACCGACGTTACCGGGTCTCGTCGCGGGTGAACGATAGAGCCGTCAGTCCACCCAGCATTGCTGTTGCTGACGTGCATGACAGAAAAGGAATTCGTTGATATTCAGGGACGAAGGCTTACCGAACACGTAACCGGGGCGACCTCTAACTTTGGCATGTATCGTTCACTGTGAGACCCTAAACTGAACGTCAACGATAACCGGCGATGGCGAGGCAGGTGGACAATCGATTTCACCATCCGCAGGCTATCATGGCGATGAGCTGGACAGACTTCAAACCGTATGAGTCCGGTGGCTACGTGTACCCGCTGTGGGCTAACATTCTAGGGTCCTCCTTCTTGGGCTTCTGCATTCTTCCTCTGCCGCTGGGCGCTGCCTTCAACGTCGTGTTCCAACAGACGGGGAGTCTGCTGAGCGTGAGTGGCCTGCTGGAATGATCTTCGCTGGCACAGCCGAGTAGTTGATTGATGAGAATGGACACTAGCAGTTATGTGTCGACCGGAAATGTCGTCGGCCATGCTGTCCAATGCGTGCCGGGGCTTCTGAGATTTGTTTTTCCTAATAGATTGATTAAAAACAATTTGATTGTTCACCGCTCTTTGTAACCAACTCAGCATTTATTGATTTCCGAAATTGTTTAGAAACAGCATAACCAACTTCTCAGTCCTGATGAACCAGACGTCCTCGCCGCAAAAGCAGTAAAACCTAAACCTGACAAGATATTGTTCCAGACAGCCTAAATGTAGCGTTATCTTGTGCTTATTGCTACATGCAATGAGCCCTATCAGAAAGAAATCAGCACCAGGGTAGATGGGCATCACAGGCCAACGAGTGCCACTTTGACGGAAGGTTGCTTGTGCGTTTCAGCGCGTGCGCTCGTCCTTGACGCCCACCGAGCAATGGTACAGCCACTCAAGGCGAATCACCCAGCAGCAGGAAGAGCAGCGGCGGCGATCCCTGAAGGACAACACCATCACCGACGACACTCGGCTGTGACGGCGCAGCTCAATTTCCCGCCCGAAAGTTGCGTAGCTGGCACCGCTCGTACTACCGGTACCTCCAGCCCGTTTGAAATACGATCAATACGCCTTTTTGCCGTCTGAGCAGCTATGGACCTGGCCCGGTGATATGGCTGCGTATGCTCAAACCTGGTCCGTTGTACTCAGCTTAACATCCCGCTGTCGATGGGCACTCATTTTTCTTAAATATGGGCAGAGCGAAGCAATGCAAGCGAACAATTTTTCGTGTGCCTAATAAGAAAGCAGGCCGTCAAATGCACGCAGAACGGCGCTGCTCCGGCAGCAGCTTTCTTAGCTACAATCTGGCGGTCACAGCGTCAATGCCACGCGGCCGCCGGTCGTCCGCACCAAATAACGCGTGCGTCTGCGGTGCGGCGGGCCTGCCGCCGAGTGGAACCATGCGTTCGTCGGTTGATGCTTATTCGATGTCTTCGCATCACATCTCTAGTGGGGTTATTTAAAAAGAAGTGTTGTCGAACGGACTCCTCGCTAGTTCTCCCTTGGACAACCACCACGCTACCTGATCACCCATCAGGCGAAAATTGGTGCCAAGCTCGCAAAGGGACACGGGGGTACGGAGGCAAGGGGCCAACGGTCAAAAACATTATATGCATGAGACGTTTCGTGGATATCAGATCTTCAGCTAGTAGGCATGATCTCCACTCTTCATTGGAATAAGCTGGCAGGAAATCGGCGGCATTGTCTTACCCAATTTGCCACAAACTGAATCTGGAATTGAGTGGGGTTCAATGCTACCTGATTTGACCCCATACATCAGCAGTCGCGTCATAATTATGCGTCGCTGCCCGTGCTTCGTAGGTCAGCCACCTGATTGTTGATTGCTTGGCCCTGCTGTGTTGATATCCTTGATGGTATGGGTTGTTATGCTGAACATGAGCAATCTTCAAATGCACCTCAAGGGAGTGGTTTTACAAATATGTCAGTCGATTACCGTAATATAGTGTGGGAACAGAAGCTTTTCTCTGCTTCCAGGTGCGATATGAAGATAACAATGTTACTGCGGAACACACTCAGTCCAGTAATGCACTTTCAACAATTCCCCACAATTCAAAAAAATCATCATCTAAATTAACTATTATGTAATTTTCACTTACCTTTACTTAAATAGCTTTAACTTAAAGCTAAACTTAACTTCAACTAAACTTAAACTTAACACTTTTAACTAAAACTTAATGAATTAACTTAATTTAACTATGACCACCTATAGCTTTTTTGCGAGTCATTTGCACTAAAAACTTGCCCTATTAATAAAACATAATAGTACCAGCATGTTGTATGTATCAGACTATTTGGGAAAGGCGAGGTCGGTGACGTGGAGTCAGGTGAATTATGCATTTTTCGTGAATAGTGCAAATTTGTACGTTTTTTGTAATTTTGGCGATTGTATGCAAGGAAAAAAGTAATAACATAATGCTCAGCTTTCATATGACAACAGATCATATGACCTCGGCCTAGGTCATGACCTAACTCCATAGGTACATTCTGCAAAGTACATGTTAAGTTCAAAATAGGCAGCTTTATTACGTAATTTGTACACAGAATTGGAATACTCCACTGAAATATGTTGTGTTATCACTCTAATGCGTAATGGGGTCACAGTAGGTCGAGTGAGAACATGCAAGGCCATTTGAGATCATCAAAGGTCAATCATTTATGTTGTCAGTAGCAGAGAGGCTAGATGAACGCGTGCGACGCTTGTAACCATCCCCTTATCGTGTTTGTGAATCTGATGACGCATATTTCATAGCATAAATGTAACTCTTCGTAGTTTGCTACAAATATATTGTCATGCGTCAAAGGGACTAGGTACAATGTAGACAACAGTCATGCCATCTTGAGTTCCTGTAGATATACAATACACTATTTCTGAACACAGAAAAACATAGTGCTGGTCAGATGGATTCGGTTAGCGCTACAATTTTTTTAATTGGATAATTTATGAATTGGGCCTAGGTTGGCCAAAGATGGCCACAGATTAGGGTCAGCCCAACGTGGCATTTTTGTGTCTGGAATACTTTTGCCCTACATCTGCACCCAATAAAGTAAACCTGATCAGAAGCGCATTGTGAAAACTATCGTTATTGTAGGCTACTTGTATATCAATTTTGAACGGTGACCTGATCTAGCCTGACCCATGTGGGAGAACAGAAATGGACGGAATGAAGTCAACACAGTCTTAACGATTATTTCTATGCACCCCATATCCGTCTTGATGTGTTCACTTAGGTTTTAACTGCATCTGTCGGAACGACTGTTTTTGGCCTTTCGTGATCTCTGGTGAGCTTGCATTTGACCTGAGGAAAATATCTGGTGGCATTCTTAATGACCTGACCAGGCCTTAAAAAATGCATATTTTCTCTCAAACGGTGTCTGAAAATAGAAGATCCCGGTGGAAAGTCCCCCCCCCCCCCCCCACCCCCCTGCTGGGCGGGCGTCGTTGTCTCAGACCCCCGGCCAGGCGCGTGATGATATATTCACATTCAAATGAATAATAAAGGAGCATTCGATCATGTGATCAAATGTGACAGGAAAATTAACTACGTGCTTCCACCTTGTTCTACATTTTTCAGATGCTTAGTGTGATTAGTACCAACAGAAACAATATCGCCTCAAATCAGACTAGTCAGGAGTTGTGAACACACCTAGACAAAAGATGTTGGAGAAAGGTTGCCCTCAGTCACATGCCATTCCTGCAGTGTGATATAATATCACAAGTAAAAGTGTTAGTGTTGATGTGGTTAATACAATTATCAATATCATAAATGATATGACTATATGTACTCATTCTTGCGTTGGACTTCTCTCCTTGCGGAAAATATCGAGTGCTCAAATTTGGTACATGTTTCAGTAATGCAGTGATTATGCGCCTCGAAATTCATGCGTCGCGTTGGAGCTGCATTTGATTCGACCATTGCCCTGATTCGCCATTTTTCATTCCGCGGACTGATAGGGAAATCGGTGCAACCACTCTGCCGTTTCAAATCACGGAAGATCCAAGATTTAAAATATAAGAAGAGCCTAACAGAAAAAAAAACAGTTCATTGGTCTTGATGAGATCTCGGCATTTTTTGTAAGTTTGATGTTGCTAGGTCAATAATTGACCCCATTACAGCAGGTCAAATGCCAAATTTTCCTGAAAATGGACCTAACCTGCACTCTTATTTACATTCACACATGTACGATGTAGAACGCTTCATTGATCACATGTTCAGGATTCGGTCTGGTCCAGCCCAGATAGTCCAGATCCCATTCGCCCACCGATCCGCTTTTCTCGGATTTCTCAATCCGATCCGATCCGGTTTGACTCAGCAGAAAACTATGGAGCAAACTTGTGCCAATTTTTTCCACACTTCGCAGCTTGTAAAATCTAACAGCAAATTTGGTTCCTTTGAGCACGTTAAATTTTAGTTGTCTCTTAATTTCTATTACACAAAAGGTGCCATAAGTGGCCAGAAACCAGTAAGAGCCAAGATACTTGGCGTAGCTTGTTGCCTGTCGGGAATACATTGCATTGCTGAATACATTGTCGGGAATACATCATCAAACCAAAGAAGGCTCATCAAAGTATTGATCATATCACAGCTACATTTGTCCAATAATTAGCAGGTGCCACCTAATCAAAGAGGCTACGATCGCTTATGGTCGCAAGAACCTAACGGCGCAAGCACAATATATAATATTTTCGTATTTCAAGATTTGCACAACATATCTACACATGCCACTGGACAGTTTCAGCGGTACCCACTTCACAAGCGCAAGTGGACGCTCAGCTAGTACGCCATCTGAGTAAATATGACGACCACCTCACCTCTTCATGATAATTAATGTGTGTTTCCGTTCCCAGACACGCCAACTGGTGTGCCAGCCTCATCTGCGGCCATTATTTCCTGCTAAATTACCGATTGCGTCAAAATTATAACCCACGTGCGCGGCTGTCAACTGACAAGTTCATGCGTTACCTGCTCTTTCATCCAGGGAAAGTGAAGAAGTTGTGTCAATTTGAAATACCAGTGCCAACATGCAGGATGGCTGCTATCCCTTTTTTGCTCATACTGAAACAAAGTACGAAAGCCCTCTTTTACTTGTAATAATAGTATTTGTAACATAAATAATAATGCAATAATTTTATTTGCAGTCTCTTTTATTTGTGATAATCACAGTTAAGTGTAATATTGATAATAAGTAAAAATGACAAAATATTTTTTTGATTATCAGTAGTGCCTCGCGCAGCTTCATGAATTAGCATTTACACAGTTAAAAATTAACTTTCCTTACTTGTGGACAATTGTGCGGCACTTTCTTTTTTTGTATTCAGCGCGCATACAGGTGTACAATAAA
Organism: Pollicipes pollicipes; assembly: GCF_011947565.3. Lineage (NCBI taxonomy): Eukaryota > Metazoa > Arthropoda > Thecostraca > Pollicipedomorpha > Pollicipedidae > Pollicipes > Pollicipes pollicipes. Next base: position 63,119,185 of record NW_023597054.1, on the reverse strand, counting down.
CACTTTATTAAATGATGCTACGTATTAGTCCAATGGTGTGGCGCATCATGCATCGTGAGTCTCTCAGGTGCAAACCTAGAATTTTTTCACTTTTATATCGCCTTGCCTTCCATATTCAACAAATGTGGTGCGAGAGGTAGGGACATGTCGTCCGTCATCTGACATCTGTCATGAACACTGGCACTTTGGCATCCGATAAACATACTATCCACTTGACATGGAATAACTGATCAAGAATAGCCAAGAGGAGCTGAAAAGGTAATTACACGAGCTACTCTAAATCTTACCAAATCTTCGTTTGAGATATGTATGAGCGGTCTTTGGTGGCATGTTCACCCAAGTTAATTGTCTGGCTTGCTGTGGGATGTTGGGCCTTCTAAACCATTATGGAAGGATTATAGGCATTCAAATGCATTATTGACGTCCCACTGGCGCATGGGTTGTGAGAGTGGGAGTAGAATAGCTAGGACACAAATCAATAATACCTACCTAATGCCCAAATTTTTCGCTGGATGCAAAGAGTACCTAACTCACATTAAGTGACTAAATATTGGGTAAGGAAGTTGTATTTGGTCCCTGGCTCCTCTTTGGTATACATTAATGGGGGGGGGATAAAATGTTGAGGTGCAACAATCTATATTCTGGCAAACAACTGAAAATCGATCAGCTGAAAGAGCATACTTAAGTTGAAGATGATGTTAAATTCAAATTTGGATACGGACTAGGCATGCACAAACTATAGTGTTGCTATGGAATTATTTTGTTTGATTTGCTCAGACAGGAGCTTTGATTTCAAAGCGGTTGAGTGCCTTCTATCAACAAAACATACTGCTGCTCAACGCATGCTCACAGTTGATGGGTATGTTATATTGACGGTTATTTAAGATAGATTTGTAGATCATTATATATTTTTAATAGTTTGGAAGGAATAAGAGCCAAGTTTTCCATAGCAGCATATATGAGTGTCACTCATTCATATCAAATTGTCAGTGTGATCTGTTCATCATAAAATTTGTTTGAGGAATATGTGACTGAGCAAACAAGTTACTATCTAACCTTTTTGTGCATGGCTTGTAATTGAAATTCCTGATTGCATTGGTTCAATGGTTCTTTTCTTAGTTAATGTCTCTTTTCAGCATTTCCGGAACCATTAAGTTCTTATTTATATTTGATTGCCGTCCGTGTTGGGTCCGTTGTCAGCTGTCAGTCCCGGTCCAATGAATTCACCGTATCTCGTTGTCAAAGTACCACTCCTCGTCATGTCCCGTACCTGTCGGCCGATTCTCATCTTGCACCAGACCCAGGAAGCGGAAAACTCGCATTCCCTCCGATAGTTAGTATATGACCGCATCACGCAGTCCCTATCGCTGGTGGCAAATATGTGTGGTCCCAGAGGTCTCACCACGTCAGGCCTTTTTGCTTAGCGGTGCCAAACAACTCTGACGCTCTTGTCAATAGCATGCTCTAGGTCACTGTAAGATCATTTATAACTGTGTGCGACAACTACCTCATAGAAACGCGCACCCTGTTATGCGCGGATCACTGACTCCTCATTAGCTCATTTGACACATTTCTGAGTCAGCAATGTATCAGCGTTTTGTGCCTCCAAGACGAGTCCGCGCAACATGGCTTTTTTAGCGTCTGTTAATGCACACGCATGTTCACTGCCAAACCTAACTGCGGTGACAGTCGCACGACAGTCATCGTCGCCTGTTCTGAGAGCGCCCGGCGTATCCATCCGCATCCCCGGCCGGTCCCGACGGCAAACGCCAGGAAGCCGGTTATATGGGGTCATGCAAGGCTACAGAAACAGCAAGTAAAGCCGAACATAAGCTACAACACAAGCCCTTTAAGCTTACATTCGCCAGCTGGCGTTTTCGAAATAACCTTTTTAAGACAACCAGTCTAGGAAAACCAAGAAAGTTAAGACAGTGCGGTATATTAATTTTAGAAAAATGTCATTGACCAATAGTGTAGGTCAGAATTAAGTATAATGATATCTATAGAACATGTTTGTTTATTTAAATGCGGCACCTGTCCCTTGTCCCTGCCAGTTGACGTTTGGTTTACATTTTCCTTTGGCCAGCTCACGTTTCGGGGAGAACCACTTTGGTAATAAATGGTCCAAAGGAAATGATAGCACTCTGGAAAGTTTTCACTGTCGGAAGCTGCTAATAAAAACTGAATTGTGTCGCGATCTTTGTAAGAAGTAAGTATGATGCAGTGGCAGCTATGCTCGTTGATCATGTCAGCTGACGTTCTGCTTAAAATTGGGTCACGGCAGGGATATATGTTCAATCAGTAATCTGCTTATTTCAGGAATGGAGGACTAAACATCAATTCAACCATAATTATTTTGATCCAAGCTGTTCACGACATTCTGAAGCACTGGTCATAGAAACCCCGGAGCCCGCGCCCCACGGAACATTGCAATTTTATTTTGGTGATCTACTGAGGCGCTGAGGAAGCAGACATACGTGAGGAAGATAAAATGTTTTATGTTGCTGATTAGATAATCAGGAAGCCATGCTTCATATTTAACAGAGAGACCAAACAGCAGCGCGCGTGAAATTATTCGTCCATGCCTTTTAGATAGTTAGCTCAATTTTACTAAACCGTATCAATGCTAAGTTATGATCTTTCAAATCATTCACATATTCATAAAACTTTTCTGAGGTTATCGGCATTTTTTTATCTGAAGTAATTTCCCTGACTTCCATTCGTCGTAGTGGTTTGATTTGCTCTTAACAGTACCCCTGCAACGACGCGACAAGAAACTGCCCAGACTGAACTGCCTAACATATACCTGAAATATTGAGCTGAGAGACCTGGTAAATGTGCAGGGTGCGTTCTTCTCTACTGATTACGCCCCGTAACCAGCTTTTCTTTCAAATTCGAGAGGTGTGGCTGGAAGGTACCGGTCGGTCTCCCCAGAAAACGCCTTCCCGCACGCCTTTGGCCATGCCGAAGCTGCTGCACCCCGATATGCATCTAATTTTGTGCCCCAAGAATGCAAGCATGAAATCACCCATCCGCGACCATTCAAAGCCCGAATCACAGCTAGGTGACAAAGGGAGAGGTGAAGAGCCTTTGTCTTCAAATAGGGAACAGGTTGCACGTCACCAAAGCTCACTTTACCCTCTGGGTTATTCACGATGTTATTCAATATTCACGGTGAATAACTCGTAAGCTACCTTTTTCAAGGGCTCCCACTCACCACTTGTGCACGGCCATCAACTTAAGGCACTCCAAATGTGGTCTGACTTGTCGGAGCAGTTAATGTATGCTGGTGAATCTCATCATCTAGCTACGTCGACGTAAACAGAATGCATTCGGGAGAATAACACAAGTTTTGTATGTTCGTAACTTTGGTGACGTTTCCCCTGTCAGTTGTTCGAAATCTATCATGGGTTTCACAAACTACCGCTAAAGAATGTCTTGCCATTTCTCTTCCGTTTTCCTTCAAAACCATCACAAATGTATGACTGAAAACTGTTCAGAACTCAGAGTCCAAGGTTAAGATTTTTTCACAAAAGACATATCCAATAAAAAGGTAAGAATATGTGTAATGCACACTTTTCGAGCTCCGCCCCCTCTCCCCCCCCCCCCCCCCCCCCACACTAAGACGCACAGGATTGCCCAGGTGCTCCACCTTTACGCAGTCAGCGGCCACTTAAAATATTTGCTCAATGTGCAGGCATGGGAGTTCAAGAACGTGGATTTTAAAACAGTTAGAAATTACAACAACAAAAAAATGCTGACCGCATGATGTTGATGCAGTCCGAGTAATTATCATATTATCGGGATACTTAGGACCACTGCCAGCCACGCAAAGCGAAATAAATATCCAGAACACAAATGTTACACATACCTTCACTGCATCAGTTTCTAATTACGACATATGTAGTTTTGCTCCTACCTTGCCACAATGCAACCGGAGGCAAACGTATGTACCCCACCGTACCTCAAATGTATGCACCAATGTATGCGCCAACTTACCTAAGACCGAGGCAAAATAACCAATTGTGCCAAACAAACGCATGGCTTGCTGATCTTGAGTAGGTCTAGTGAACTATGCCATAGATTATGTAATAAGCCCAAACGAGGAACACCTGGGCGTTATACGTCTCACTGTCGTCCGCGCAGCTCAATGCGCACCATCACCACCTCCATATTTCACAGTAGCTTAGTGCGTTTTGGGAACGCAATCTACAGACCGACAAACGGCGTGAAGATGGGCATCTGCAGCGCATTACCTCTAGCAATGACCGTCATACACTAAGCCATAGTCATCTAAGTCACAGTTTCGTCCCAATGTGGTCTAAGACCAATACTGCACACTTCAAACACAAACATTCAGTGCACAACTGCATTCGTTCATCAACTTAGACCTGTGCTCGTGCGACATGCAACTAATATAAACGTGATCATTCACGTTTTGACCGCAGAATTTGGAGAACATGTTAGGAAGGTAGGGAAAGCAGCTGTCCTTAGAACTTGTTACCTGTGAATTTCTGCAACAGCGGGACCCGTCTCACTCCACGCCATACACGCAAGCGCTGAGGGGTTGCGAGAAACCCTGTGGTGCCGGCTTTAAGCGCCACTTGCTGCTGACGCCAAGCGCCAGCGTCACATGGCGTTCTCCCTGCGGCTTAACCCATTGGGAGCCCATATCGCAATGTACTCAGAGCACAGCCGGGTCCAATGTCTCAGCATGGCGCGGTGAAGTGGCCAGTGGCCTCCCACCAGGCTGGCGAGCGGATCGGCGGCGCTTATGGCCCTGATCGATGGCCCCATCAGGCCCTGCCAGCACTGCAGCCGGCGCCCGAGTGCGTGCTCTGCACTCGAGGCGCCTGTGAGTAATCCCGTGGGTACGCCGGATTTGGCGACACGTGTGTCAGGAATCGTGTCGCAGTTATGATTAGGACTAACGTCAGCAAGAAGAATGAATGCTCGTGGGAATCACGCGCGTGGATCAGACCGCCCCCGACCTCCTGGAGTCACGCGATCGCCCATGTCCTGGTGGCGTCAGGCGGGTCGGTGACGTCACTGGACTGCTCCGGACTGTCAAACGGCGGGGTGGGCGCGGTGAGGCAGGCGTCAAATGCTGCCACGACGGCTCGAACCTAAAGTCGGGGAGCGCCTTGGCAATAGGACAATTCACGACCACATCCAGCATAGCAACGTCATCATTCTGACTGCTTGGGGGGGCGATATGCTTTGCTTCTCAGGACGTGTTTTCTAGGGCTGTTACGGAGCTATGCTTGCATTTATTTCCGATCCATATTTATTGCGGTGTACAATGCAAAGGTACGTTACATAGATCACAGATGAAGAGTGCTGAACTGCATCACAGTCATATCCTTACGAGTGCACTCAACGACTATGTTACCAAATTCGTCCATCCCAATGGCCCAATTGGCTAACTTGCTCTCCGATTCACCCACCGCGGTGGGATCGGTTCGAGCCACTTCGGGTATTCGCTTTTTGACTCTGACTGCGATCGTCTGTGGCCGGTGACAGTGGCTGCGATAAAGGTCAGGTGACATCAGAGAGCAGGACGGACCGCGCCGAAACTTGCGGTACGTCAAGCTTTCGCCAACAATTCTGCCTTTGGACGGGAATTTTACGATTGAATATTAGGGTCAGGGCTTGCGCAGCTCGTGCTGCTCAGCGTCCGCACTCATCCCAGAAATGCATCCAATCACAAGCTCGGAGTGAATCTGAACAAAATTTAAGCAAGCCGGAAGCGTAGGGACACTTGGCCCAACTCGCTGGTTGTCTTACCAAATAAATAACCTACTAATTCTTGTGTCTTTAAGACCTCAACACGCCCACCTTAATATAAGCTACAGAAAACTGCATAGCACAGGAATCAATGGCTAACGAGCATGCCAAAGAGCATAAGCTTCTTGCAATAGACAAGACACTTTACAGCGTATCCGCCTCATGGTGCAGAGTTATTCATCGGCATGCCGATTCAAACTATGCCATGCCACGCCTTAACACATCGTATCCAGAGCTTGGCTTCCTAACGCTTTGTAACAGGCGAAACAACAAATGCACTCCAAAATTGGAGGCAGTTCTTCAAGGACACACAAAAATGAAATAAAGTGATCATCATAGGGTAAGGGGGAGGAAGATGCCCCAGAAAGTGCATTTTTCTGAATATCCTTTGTCCTATCTTACTACCATTGCAAGTGCATTTATTTGAATTATTCTTTGAACGTTTTTACTGATCTATTTTTACTGATCACTTCCCCTTTTTCATTTCATACGCTTCTCGGAAGTGATTTTCGACAAGCCCGCAAGTGGGGCGTCTTGCCCCACCCCCGGGGCAAGACGCCCCGGGGCGTGGGACAAGAAGCCCGGACCATGGGGCAAGAAGCCCCGGGTATTAGGGCAAAGTATTTCACCAGGAATAGTACCCCATCTAACATCAAAAGTTCATGTCCGGGCTCAAACAGATTTTGTATCTGCCTACAGTTATTAAACTAAGTATTTCCACCTTGTAGATATCACCTTCCTCAACATCAAAACAGATTAGTATCAAAACAACCAACGTTTATTCAGGCATACCTTCACTGAACGGTAAGCGAACAGTAACGGTGGCTGATGCGGTAGCGTGTCTGGGTTACTACCACGTAAGAACAACTCACGGCAGTGGTCGCAGATGTACACCGTCTGAGTGTCATCTGCATCAGTGCGCGGAACACAAGCCCATCCTTTGCAGCTCCCACACTTAATGCCCTCCTCAGAGAAGAAGAAACGCATTGAGCATATCAGGCATGTCACGTCTTTCTCGGAGTCCGGCACTGACTTCTTTTTCGCCGGCTTTGTTTTAGTGCCTTTTGTTTTCTTGGGGTGGCTTACAAGTAGCTTCTCTTTGGACGGAGATAAAGTTAAGACTGCAGACTTCTCCGTTTTACGGGTGCGTTTTCTTTTGTCTGCCTTGGGTTTGCAGACGCAATCCCTCTGCTCGCTGGAGCTCCTCCGCTGGGACCAGCGCCGTTTACCTCGCCAGCTCTCCCGCTGCGACCAGCGTTACCCTCCGCACCAGTCCTCCCGCTGCTACCTGCGTTACCCTCCGCGCCAGCTCTCCCGCCGCGACCAGCGTCATCCTCCGCGCCAGCTCCTCCGCTGAGGCCAGCGCCGTCCATCTCGCCAGCCCCTCCGGTGTGACCAATGTCACCCTCCGCGTCAGCTCCTCCGCTGGGGCCAGCGCCGTCCATCTCGCCAGCCCCTCCGGTGTGACCAATATCACCCTCCGCGCCAGCTCCTCCGCTGGGGTCAGCGCCGTCCATCTCGCCAGCCCCTCCGGTGTGACCAATATCACCCTCCGCGCCAGCTCCTCCGCTGGGGCCAGCGCCTTGCACCTCGCCAGCCCCTCCGGTGTGACCAATATCACCCTCCGCGCCAGCTCCTCCGCTGGGGCCAGCGCCGTCCATCTCGCCAGCCCCTCCGGTGTGACCAATATCACCCTCCGCGTCAGCTCCTCCGCTGGGGCCAGCGCCGTCCATCTCGCCAGCCCCTCCGGTGTGACCAATATCACCCTCCGCGCCAGCTCCTCCGCTGGGGCCAGCGCCGTCCATCTCGCCAGCCCCTCCGGTGTGACCAATATCACCCTCCGCGCCAGCTCCTCCGCTGGGACCATCGTTGCCCGCCGCGCCAGCTTCTCTGTAGGGGCCAACGCCGCCAGTTCTACATCCACTGGGCCCCGCTTCATCCGTCAGCTGCGATGGTGCGTAGTATTCCTCTGTGAAGACGTCTTGGTCGAACGGCCGAAGACCGGTCACTTCGGAGCCCTTGATGGCTCTTTCGGCTGTTGCCATCCGGTTGAACGCTTTGCCGATCAGCTGCCCAATCTCGTAGACGGTGACGCCTCTGCCTCGGCTCGTCCGCAGGTAGTTCTCTGCCGCGACGTTGTAGCCGGCTTTGAGTGACTTGAAGACGGTTCGGCCGAGAGGTTGCATCTTGTGCAAAGAATGCGGTTACAGGGTCAGCATATGTATGTGGTGTTCCCTGGCGTAGAGGATGGCAGGAAGACACTTGTGGGACTGGTGTTCATCCAGTGTGATCAGCAATGGTTTTTTATGCTGCTTTGCGGCCACTGCTGAAAGTGCACCAGCCACTTCAAAAACAGTTCACCGTCCGCCCATCCTGAATGGCTGGTACCAGCGATGGACCCTGAAGGAGTTTTATTCATGACTTTGTCCAGCAGACGCTTTGTCGGCCAGATGATCATCGGAGGTATGTAATGTCCCGCGGCAGCAGCAACTGACACAAGTTCGCCTCTCTCCGCGCTAGCCAGCGCTCCGACGCAATTTTTCCCACACTTGGCCAAAACCTTTGAAGGTGTCTGAACAATGGTAACACCAGTTTCGTCCATATTCTAAACCCGCCAGCTCTCGAATATGAACTTTTCAAGAAGATCTTTATGGATCTCGAAAACCTGAACATTTCTTTTTTGAAACCTTTCTTTGTTGAAGCCAATCACCCGATGGATGCTGGTTCCTTGCGGCTTTCTAAGGCTGATGCCTAGGTTGCGGTTCAGAAAGCTGCATAGCCATTCTTTTTCGGCAGATCCATCTCGAAACGGATGCGGGAATTTCATACGTTTAGCCAACTGAAATGCCAGCTTCCGTACGTCTACGGTAGTCAAGCCAAAAAGGTGACTTCCCATCGCAAGAATGTGTTCTTTGAGAGCCATTTCCACATCGGAAGGGGAAATTGTGTTGTACCTTCCAAGATGCCGCTCTCCCGGACATTTCACGTCACCGTCGCGATGACGTCGGAGCGTTCTAAGTGGCGCACCATATTTACGTGACACCTCCCGCACACCCAGCCTTTTTTGAGGTCATCCCAAAATTTTCTAATGGCAATTTCGCCATATTTCATGCGCTGCGCTTTTTGCTTGTATGTCCGCACTGTGCCTGAAACAAAAAGACATTTTTAATGCACAATTACAATATAAACAACAATATGCTGTTAACTTTAATCACATTTCTAAGTTAAAGAGATGAATCAACTGTCAATATCATTATCTTCCTGCAATTGCATTTCCTCAAAATTCTGTCGCTGAAAAGTTCCAAAATAGTTACACGGATTAAACTATGGTCACCTAGTCACTAGCCGATTTAACAGAAAATTGTCACTAAAACGCACAAATGGCGCGAGACACCCCGTGGGGCTTATTACCTCACGACCAACTGTGGCGTTTTGTCCCGACCACTCATTCGGATAGAAAGCGGCGCCAAGAACGAGAACCAACACGGATTCAACACCGAGTAGTAAGGCAATTTTGGGTTCAAATTATGATCTCTAGATATGTATTAACGATTCTGAACTGTAGTGTGGTATAAACAATTGCCTTAGCTTGGCATTGTAACCCAAAAATGGAAGAAAGAAAAAAACACTCGCAAACACATTTTTACCCTTATCTCTCCAACGCGATCCACCAGGCTCGTCGCTACCTGCCAGCGTGCTGATCCCATTTTGTTTGTTTAACATAGCAGAAAGTGTTTCCCCGGAACTTTTTAAATTCTAAGATATCTTGATCGGGCGTTTTACCTCGGCGGGGCCCCTTGCCCCACCTTACCCTATATATACGCAAATTTTCCCCGAATTCAGGTGGGCTGATGCCAAGAAAAAACGGCAGGTTCTTTAATAAAACTAAACTGCGACGAATGACTTGTTTTCTATTGTATTGGCCGGCCGGTGCGTCCATGACTTTCGTCGGCTATTAACCTTTGCTGTACGGGAGTTTTTTCACCTTCGCCCAGCGGGGGATCTCGTGTTAAAGTGGTGAAATTAACACTCTTTAAGACCCCCTATTATCCCGTGAACTAAACATGATACGAGAAGGCAAATGGCAGCATTCCATAACTCTTGGAAAATTATATCAGCCAGCCACTAATAAGGCGTAATCTTATTTTACTTGCGATATATGATGTCAGATCAAAGGGGTGAAGGCCGTTGTTGCCTTGATTCGTGCGGCCGTACCAAGAACTCGACACGCCCTAACAGTTGGGAAAACAGCGTTGGAAATGATGTCCCAATGGTGCCACGACTTCAGTGCCACGACAAAGGCTCCTGTCGGCAGGAGTGCTACGACGTCAGTTATGCGCAAGGTTACACTTCTACCGCAAAAGCTTACACAGATGTTACTTATACGGGACATTCTTCCTGCTGCAAAGGCTTTTACTTGACGTGATTGCTACACCATATAAGTTGTATACCGTGTACATTGGACAAACATAGTTTTCAAACATGGGCTTCGGGAGGGCCGAGAAGTGCAAAATGATAAAACGTACCCCAAAGATATTTTCCCACATGGGTTTTTCCCTGGTCCGCATGGTGCACCATGTGGGCCGCGGTGCGCATGGTGCGCCATGGTCTTTAAGGATGGGAGGGATCCTAATCTGATCGTGTAAAAGCGGCCTGAAAGTGTTCTTGAAGTGAATATTTCATTTCACTAATATACGTTTTCCAGCGTGAGTGCTTAGAAAAATTTAACAATGGCAACAACGATGGGAACATTTTGGCATATGTTCCTCCAATGAACTCATAACATGTATGAAACGCTATGCCCCCCCCCCCCTCACCCATCCATCCAGCTCTCCAGACAAACAGGGATACCTCTGTTTGGCGCGCGCCGGCGTTGTAGTGTCTCAGAACTCGCATAGTTGAATATTATTAGGGCCTGAAGGAGACAACGACACGCTTTTTATCTTCCGTTTTTGTGAATTTCAGTTGAATAACCGAAAAGTAGGGTGGATGTTTGGGTGACACTTAGACACAACAGTAACGAATGGTAGGTACTTACGCTAACCAATAAGATCGCACACTTAGAGCAAAAACATCATTGGGGCAGCATTTCTGCAACGTTGTTAATTATTATAATAACATTTGAGTATTTCTAGCTGAAGTTAATTTAAGGTCAGCGATCTAAATGGCAGAGAGCAGCTTCAAAACGGCCTCCACTCATCCGAAAGAATTATGTCAGAAACCAACAAAAATGCATGGTGCAAAGATGAAGAAAAATGAACGTGCGATACAAATTTTATTATCGCATACAAAAATGCGATAATTTTGGCCGAAAGTTCCTGGACCACATAAAAAGCCAAGGTGTCGTTTCATATGGCTATAAACGTCACCCGTGCTTGTTGACAACCGTGAGCGAGTGCCCCGTCTCGGGTGACGATCGACCTCCCGCTGGGGGCGGGATGACAATATCGCTGGCTAATCTGCCGCTCGTGTTACAATCCTGATGTGTTTATATTTCTCGTTTGAGGGTTGCTGGAGACAGGTAGGATTATGGACGAACCAAAGCACGTTAGAACGGACCACTGTGTCGGATCGGATTGGAATTTGACATTATGCTGCACTTGGACTGCTTGTAATCGGTTTAAAAGCATTAACGCTAGTCATTACACTGTGGTGTGATTTTGTATCCCCATATTTGTAGCCATGCGGTGTAACGTGGGCATTAAAATGATGTTGGATATGCTATTGTATTGATATCATATATTATATATGATATATATTGATTGATATGATGTATGACATCATGATTGTACCACGGTGCGCAGTCCAGGTCACGTCATATACAGGCAGGGTGTCGCACGCTGGATACACAGTATAATAGTTGCAGGAAACGAGCATAATCTTCTTCATTTCCCGTAGATTAAATTTCACAGGACGCGGGATATGATGAAAGATCGGCCGATGTCGGAAAAATACTGCCTTCAGATGGTCAGATCTGGCCATAACGGTACAGCATATCGGAAGGTAGGGAGGAAGGTTTTGGGCAGCGTAACGTTAGGTTCTGGTGTGGCTGCAAACCACGCTAAGACTTCAAGAGCAAATAAAGACCTTAAAGCCGAATATCGCTCGGTTCCTCTCAGGCTGCGCACAGACCTGTTACATTTGCGCATTTCTAGCTTAATTTCAGACTAAACGGTTACTTTTAACAAAGCGTAGGCAGGGATGGTGCGGTGAGGGAGGTCTCCCCTAGCGTCACCAGTGCGTCACCAGTAGGAGGGATGTTTGAAAATGGTCAAACACGCCCCCGGGTGGCCCACTGAATACCCTTCGCTTGGGGGTAGAGATCAATTTAATCCCAAAGAAGATCTCCAAATTAAGATAGATAGAGACACAACATTTGCAGGGTGGGTTTGCCAAATACCAAATTTAAAGTTTATAAATCATGACTTTGTGAAAAATAAGTTCTAACAAGGCCAAACTCCAGATTGGTGCGCAAGTGTCCCAGGGCTCCTTATGCAACAGCCGTAAACCTAGATGCCTATTCTAAGAAAAAGATCACTGGTATCCATTTAAGGTCAGTGATCTTGTTTGAACTTACGAGGGTGAAGGTGACAAAAAAAATACGAGATTACTGTTATTTTTCCATTCAAATGCTTATCAGGGATTACCCCATGCGGTATGTTCCCGAAGCAAAATATTGGCCAGGGTCATTTTAGGTCAGTGACCTAATCTGTCCTTTAGAAAGCCCATGGAACTTGCTTGTTACGGTCCTTGCAATAAATAGATTCGAGATGAGCACCAGAAACTCCTCCATGAAACAGGCTCTCCAGTAAAAAAGCAGGTTAGTTTCGACCTCAGTTTCAACCTCAGTCTAACGTGCATTTGTCATCAATTGTTAGTTGTGATGGTATACATTCATAGCAACCAACACAAAAAAAACAGTTTTCAGCACCCCAGCCAGTCGGTAGTTTGTAAGCCCGAACACTCTCTTCAAACGAGCTCGCGTGCATAAGTTACATGGCTGCAGCCGTTCGTGGCGCGAAGGCCCCAGCTTACCGTTATTGGGCCTACCAGATGGCAGGCAGCAATATGGCCACGTCCGGGATCTGCTGTTATCCGGCCTAACGCAGCATGGCTTCCTACCTTAATTTCATGTTTCAGCTCGCTAGCGAAGCCGCGGAGCTAGCGCCTTAAGCCGCCCTAACGGAATGTGCTTAACGGCAATGAAAACAAACTGCCGCCGCTACCAACACCTTTGCGAGGTTATATTTCAACACGATGTGTACTGATGACCGCAAGCAAAAAAAGGAAATTAGCAGGCGTGCAGACAGATCATTCGTGCGAGCTGCGCTCAAGGCTGAAGTCTGATCATAAATGCAATGAGCACGGCGATTTCATTAAATCTTAGTGTTACAGCCTACTGACCTGAGCGTCATCGTGAATAAGTAGACACCGAAGCGTTTTCCGGCTAAAGAAATGTCGGGTAAGAAACTGTAACTGTTGAAAAACTATAGCTGTGTAGAAATGTTGGGTAAGAAACTATAGCTGTGCAGAGATATTGGGTAAGAAACTATATCTGTTGACCGGTGTTAGGTTGCATATATATGGCATCTCGGTGTTACTATAAACATGAATAACAACGCGGTTATTAATGTAATGTGCTGTAACCATGTCGGCTGTACATTTTCACGCGGGAGGATGGGTTTTCCTTAAGGCAGTCCCCAATAATTAGAAGGGTGGGAGGTATGCCTGGAGTCACACGTTCCTAATGACCACAAGAGGCAATATCTACTGTGGTTTAGTGAAATGAGCTCCTCTCGTGCGCCGATTAGATCGACCGGCGGTATTTGCGGTCTGCGGCTGATCTGGGTCACGTTCAGGCCGCACCGGACCACCGGGAGGGGCTGTAGTCACGTGCGGGTTCTGGGCTGCGACAACGGCAGGGCCTGGTCATCTCGAGCAGCGGGCCAAGCCGCCTCCGCCCACGTCGGCTCCAGTCTGCTTGACCTTTTGGTGCCAGTCCCCGAACCGCCGCCAATTTCGATCGTCAGTCGCATCGCACGGTGCAGCTCGTAGACCTTTCTCCGGCCGGCTGGGAGCACTCGACACTGGAACTGCAGGATCGGCAATGATTCGACTCGCTTTCACCTTCTTCATAGCGTTGCCAGGTGAGTGCCACGGCTTGGGTAGAGCTGAGAATGCTGCTGATGCTATTTCAGGTTGTTATTGCTTTGCAGTCCGTCCAAGCATTAGAGTAACGTAAAGGCTTAGATGCGTTTCTCATTTAGAAGGCCGCAGCTAACACATCCAGAACTTCACATAATTTTTCGAGGAGGGTTGGGGGTGATACATCCTCATCCCCAGTACACAAGTATGCACTCCCAATGGCGCTAGTGCGATTTAACATGGACTCGCAATTGGAGCACACTGAATTATAACTATTATGTACCTGTGCATTACATGCCTTCATAATTCACGAATGAAATGGCTGGAATAGGGTGCATGCATAATTTTTCTTCAGAAAGATATCTGTGCAAAGGCAAACAGTTGTCTCAATTCACAAGCTAAGCCTTTGCACGTTATTTCCGATTTTTCGTAAAAAGGGTGCAACCTCCTACAGACAAAAACATTATTTTGCAACAAACGTCTTTCCACAGATTGATATAGAGAAGTTGGTTGCATGGCTGATAGTACAGAATTGGTAGGGATGTCCAGAATGCATAATACATTTTTGCCATCATCCGAATGAAACGACACTGGGCTTGACGTCCACTTATCCTCTCAAATTTTTCATAATCTAGCACGCACTCTATCATATGATGCAGTTTTTCTGCTGTACAAGTGAAATACCCACTCTAGTCTCACTGCCTAAATCTTCATTTTTTAAAATTAATAATTGAGAAGAGGGCGCTGCGTAACAATAAAACGTTGTACAAAAGGGTGGCATCGCACATGCCATCGCATCGCACATAGCTGTCCCGCTTGAGTCTTCTGCACAACTTGCTGCTTTAAAAAAATCATACCTGTCTTCAAAAAGACTGTTGGAAAGTCGCGGTACAGTTGCAAACAGCTTTCTTATCATATGCTCATAAAACGCATTTCATCTCTGCGTTCTCTGATCTCCGACTTCGTGCACTCTGGAACCTCATTGTAAATCAAACACAATCTAAATGTTGGCTTACAGTAATATTAGCCCGGAATATTAGGAATGTGCAGCTTTCTCGTCTTGTTTTGTCGTTGTAAAGCTTTCTCTGCATCTGATCTTGTTACTTGTAATTGCATCCGTCCCAGCCATATAGCCGTCTGCGTATAGACTGCGCTGGTCGGCAGGTATTGCCTCACATGTGGTGCGAGCAGTGCCTTGGCGGCGTTCTTCAGAACGACGCGTGATTGGTTGCCGCCATGTTCTTCGATGACGGACATTAAACTTGGGTTTTCAATCGCCATCAGGATACGACCATGTCGCTGCAGCGTGGTCACGCAGACTTGAGCCGGGCCTCAGTCATTTTCATCTCCATTTGGTTCGAGCCTGGACGAAGCATAGCCAGTCGAAGGGTCCTTTAAACTTCGTTGGTTATCTGGGACGTACTTCATCATGCGATTTCAGGTTGGCACACCTTTACAAGTTATGTTGCAGGTAAAGAAATGTGTTCGCGATCAGCTTTGCCATTAGGTCGTACAGCTGATTGCCATAGGCAGGGCCATAGGCAACGGCAACTCATTGACACGGCCAGACCATTGCAGACTGCCGTTTGATGATTTTTTCAGAACTGTGGCATGTGTTGGACGAACCTCACTATTTCTATCCCTAGAAAAAATTGTCTAAGTTACGAAGGGTTAACAAGTATGGCCTCGAACATTTCGCGGCGCGATAGTCAGGTTCTTGTCGGTCGGCACTTATACATTTCTTGCGAATCACATACACTCAGACAAACACCTCTTGTTTGGATATTTTACTGCGTCAGCTGGAAAAGGGGCTGGATGACGTGAACGGAGCCTACCACTTTTCTTCAACCTCAAATCGCACATCGCACGTTTCGTATGCTGATGTCATCGTATCCGTATCTCTGAGTCTTGCTTTTGTCGGACTGAACGGAAATGACCATCATACATCCAGTCACTATTGGTCGCGTACCAGCAGTCAGACGAGTTGAATAAGTCACAACTTGGTTATTCTCGAGTGCTGTAAAAATGCAATGGCATCATCGTTTGTTGTAGAAATTTAATCATTACTTCGCTTCAGATTTTCTCAAAATAATCATCCAGGCGCAGGTGTTACTTCATGTTACGTTCTGACTGTGCGTGTGGGGTGGGGAAACCAAGAGTCAACTATACAAAATTAAAAACAGGACCTACCCCGCTGCGAGAGTAATTAGCAGCTCCAAAAAACATAATATGACTCCTGCTCTAAATTCCCTTGGATGAGCGAGGATCGAGGGCATAGTGGCACATCGCAATGTGATTAAAGTGTTCAAGGCGCTAAGGGAGGTAGGTCCGTCTCACGAGTTCCGTTCGCTTTTTGTCCCACGCGCCGCTGTTTCGACCCGTGAAACGCTCGCCTCGGGCAGCGGTAGTCTGCATTTGCGCAGGCATCGTTGACCGCCACACAGATGGTGTTTTCGCATCGGATCGCAGCTGCTTGGAACCGCATGCCAGCGTACGTCTGTCATGCTACAACACTGAGCGCGTTTAAGATCGCCATGCGTGATGTGATTTACCACTGACCGCTGATATGGTCCGGTCCATATATATTTTTGTTTTAACTCTTTGACAATTTCTCTTACCATTTTATGGCATACTTTCAGTGTGTTCCTTTTCATACTACACCTCTTGGCACGCAATTCGAAACATGACTTGAAAACGTAACAGTCATCTCGTGGATGGTTTCTAACGTACAAATGCTGGCACTAGTCCGGCTCTGCCGCGTCGTTTGGACATGCGGTTGGTATCCTGAGCTAGTATGCTGCATTCAATCAACAGGTTTGTGAGGCGTTTGGTCTGTGCATTGCCAATCAGAATTGTCTGATATGGCTTAACTGGCCGTATCCTTAAAACAATCTTCCCAACCGCAGCGCATCATGTGAATTCACTTGGTGCGCTTCATAAGGCTGACTCAGCGATTCTTTTGTCTTGTGTATGCTTTTTTGGTAATTAGTCCAAGGTGTGCGTATTCATCTGAAACAACTCGTTTTATATAACAAAAAATGTGATATTGGTATAAGTTCTGTCTAGAACATCTCACGGATTGGATCCATCCACGGATTGTGTATCAATGCGCAGGTCAGATTGGACCGGGTTAGAAATCACCACCAAAACATACACAAGTACCGTACCGGATTTTCCAAATCACGGATTAAACAGACTGAAAACCAATCAAATGGAAATTATCACTAAATGGTGCCTGAATAGATGGTGCCTGAAATGCTCAATGGAGACATTAACTCAGCACAAAATCTTTACACTAATAAAACACGGCAGCCTGAATTCAAAGGAAAGCACAAACTGGCTACATAGAACATAGCATATTCCATTATTATTATTATTCCATTCCATTCCACACATATTCCAGCCACCCTTTTTGTGAATAGATCACATTAACAGCTTGATATGAATGCCACTCATTAATGCTTTTATGGAAAAAGGGAGCTCTAATCCTTACAAGGTAGCTAAAATATGCTATACTGCACTAACCTGTCTTATCATAGCAAAACTACTTTTCCTTCTGATGTTGCCAGTAATCCCAATTAACCGCAGCGGATGACAGCGCACGTCAGAGTTAAGAAATTGGATGGGAACATGTTTTACTGATAGAAAGCACACCATACAGTTTCGAAATACAACCTCCCGTCTGATAATTTTTAAAAAAAATAATTTCGTGGAAGTACTATAGTCTCTGTTTACCTAGTCAGTCAACTATAATT
Organism: Pollicipes pollicipes; assembly: GCF_011947565.3. Classification (NCBI taxonomy): domain Eukaryota; kingdom Metazoa; phylum Arthropoda; class Thecostraca; order Pollicipedomorpha; family Pollicipedidae; genus Pollicipes; species Pollicipes pollicipes. The sequence goes on along the minus strand of NW_023597054.1, from coordinate 63,101,498 downwards.
ATCGTTTTAAAAACCTCAGCTTAAGCGTACTGCTTCAAATGATCCGTTTCCAGGTGTCTGCTGGAACGAGGATTGATGCACCGTCATGAATTACTATTTGTACCCCCCCCCCCCCCCCCCGCCGCCAAATGATTTATTTCAGCGGACTAAGATGCTGCCGTCTACAGCTAGGGTCAAAAGGTAACTTTCTCACCCGACGATGACCTGCTTCAGGTGAATTAAGTGCTCTTCTTATCTGGAAAAAGCTTTAGCATCAGGCAGGCACTTACCGATCTGAGTCCTATCTACTCTACTCCCACTGTTATAAACCAGATACAAATTGAAATCCAACAATGCATTGGCTTGCCTGTGATTCCCTTGTAATGATTTAGAAGCCCCAATGCCTTTTAAAAAGAAAGCCAGGAACTCAATGGGGGTTAACATGCCACCCAAGACTGCCCATCCATAAATCGCAAGCAGATTTGGTAATATTTTGGGTAGCTTAAGCGATCATCAGGGTACTTGGCAAGCGGATAGTACGTATATGAGTGTCAGAGCGTCAGCGGTCATGACAGATGTCGGATGACGGGCGACATGCAATTAATTCTCGTTTTATGAATGTAGGAGCATTCTGCATTTCTATCTGAGGTAATCACCGCGCACCAGAAGCTACAAAGTATTTTTAAAACGCTTCACGCTAAAAAAAAAACCTGGTACATTTCCTAGTGTGCTGAAAAAGCAGACAGAAAGCACAAAGTGACGTACCATTATCGGCATGGATGAAACCGTCGTGTTTTTCTTTGTAAGTGCGATTTCATGCGGCTGCGCGACGCACAACTACAAAAAAGCACGATGGTAGAGTGGGCTAAACCTCAAGGCTCACACAAGGCTTCAGGTACAAGTCTTGTTCTTGCTGCTTACTGCACATCATTTCAGAGTGGACATTGGTTCCTGCTGGATCCCAATCTAATATTGAGCTGCATCTTGGTTCTTGCCACGTGACTGTATGTGCCAGGCTGTATGTGAGCTCTGGCTGAATTTTTTGACATAATGCCAGGCTGAATCTTCGTTCTTGATAGTTACTTTGACCTAGTATCGGGCGGGCTCGTGGTTCTTGCTGGATCTTTCGGCCTAATATGAGGCTGGATCCTGGTTCCTGGTGGTTCTGTTGGTCTTATTCGAGAATGCTTTATGGGTTCTTCCTAGTCCCGGAACCAGGAACTAAGAACCAGCAACCGGTTTTTGGGAATAAATCTTTCCAGCCAGGCACATGTGGGGTTGCAAGTTGTATTGGTCAGGTCCAATATACTCATGTGAAAACGAAAATGAAACGCAGGATGGCAGCCCCCTTGTTCGTTTGTCCTCTGGCCGTGATTCAGTGCTAATAATGAAGCTTCGAAGTGTCAAGGAATTTATTTGAAAACCTTGACAACTTAGACGACTGATTGTCCAGAAGTGAAAAGTGCTTGACGCTAAATATCCTCAAAAGATATATAGCAGTTCTGCGGTATTTCTACAGAAAAGGGACACTTCGACGATCCCACACCGAGCGACTGAATCACCGGCATTGTTTTGGAAAGTACTCGACAGATGCCCGCCTACCCTGTTGCAGGTATCCAGGGAATGGCCTGCTTCCACTGTGTCTCCATCAACGGCAGCATGCCCAGCTGCGAGGACCCGTTCTCCAACATCCCGGACACGTTGAGCCCTCGCTGCACGACCACCTGGAAGAACCGACAAGGCTTGTTTCCTTCCTCAGCTTGCATCAAGCTCGCCGGTGTTGTAGGTACGGAAAAAATGTCTGTGGTAAATAGCCATTAACTATCTAATATTGACTGGACTGAACGTATTGAGGGATTGACGTTTTGTGTTGTTTACGATTTATCATATAAGCTTGATTTCTTTCAGTGTCACCGACGTAAACACGCCGTGTGACAGTGAAATTCTTTCTAAGAGTAGACTGTTGGATTCGTACACACCATTCGGTACGTTCGATTCGTACATATTTTCAACTTTGTTATGTGTCACAACTATCATTCCCCAAAAGCACACGTGGGTGGGAGAGATGAGTATTGGAGTTTGGAAACATGTAGTAGTTGACAGAATGTTCGGTTGTTGGTAAAATCCGGACGCAGATATTAAACATCAAATGTCCACTTGTGCAAACATTCGAATGCATGGTGAAAACCTAGTATTTTTTCTTGAAAGTAATGGATACCAATTTTGAGTCTTAATGACAGCTAAGTATGTTATTCGTGTCGTCGATGGAAAGAGATCTTGTGCGTATGGCTTCCGTTTTGCTGGTACAACACTGGTTTACCGGACTCCAACAGTCTCATGTTGAAACATTTCGCGGAAATGCAGGAGCATTGGGCTGGAGCGGTTGTGACACAAAATCTTCCATTAGATTCATGGTCAATATTGTACTTTTACGTATGCAGCAACATACATATCGCTCACATAAAACAATGTGATGTAGGCATGTGGAAAAATGGCGAATTTGTTGTGCTTACCATAGGCAACAATATTCCACCGTGACTCGATATTCTTCCAAGTCCTTTGACAACAAGGGTATGACTTACCCACCATGCATTCATCTGAACGCGTCTTTTCATTCTGAACATGTACGAAGGAGGTTTCAATGTGTTTACCATTATAGTACAATAAGTAAGCCAAACTGAATGCCAAGTTACAATGAAATGCTTTCTCACACATGGCTGCTAAGTGTGTGAATAGGTCGTTCGTGGTCAGGAAATTCCAACGTTTTGATGAATTTTCTAACAAATCTATGTTCTATAAATTGTGGTGTTTTAATGCTCGGTCTGTCGTGTATATCGGCTTCATTCAAGCCTCGATTTTCGCCAAGATTATGAATTGGAGCCTTTCAGCAATTCCGCAAGTTGGTTGCTCTGTGCACTAAGAACTCTAATCATGCCTATTTTTAGCACATTTCACGTTGTGCGATAAATGCAAACCGTTTATGTAGTGGAAAACAAATCAATCAGATGCTTCAACTGGAATGCTGAATTTTCGGTTTGCTTTGCCCAAAGCGCTTAAGCGAAAACAGGTACTCATATACGCAAGCCTATATACAAACGTGCTAAGATTTGCATGTCAACAATCTGCCTTTGTTTATTACCCGTTCCTTGAAGGCGGTTGATACGTGTAACAGTATGTGTTTGAATGCCTTTGTGAGCTTATGTGCGAGCACGTGCGTATGCATGCATTCTGCTTTGTGTGTGTGTGTGTGCGTGTGTGTGTGTGTGTGTGTATGGTGTGTGTGTGTGTGTGTGTGTGTGTGTGTGTGTGTGTGTGTGTGTGTGTGTGTGTGTGTGTGTGTGTGTGTGTGCGTGTGTGCCCGCGCGTGTGTGTGGCTGTGCGTTCGCGTGCGCATGCGCGTGGCCACCTGCCTCTTAATGAATTCGAAAATTCATGATATGTTTTCTACTAATATGTAAAATGATGTTCTTACAGTGATGCAATGGAAATAGAATAATATGCTTTCTATGTGAGGTGTTCCATTTCGGCCGGGATTTGAGGTTTGCTTTTAGATGAGTAACGGTTGAATACCTGTTATCTTAGGTGCGCCTATTACAAAGCTTGGCCTGGGTTATCACCATTCGTTGGCCCAAGCCTCTTGGAAAATACCGCCTTTAGTCAGTTATGGCGTGTTGCTGTTCTCAATTATTTTGACCACTAATTGTAAGAAATCCGTGTTTATCTGTTGCATCAACGTTGAGACCCACACCATTTTCAACAACAAAAAACAACAAAAGCGTTTGTGCTACTAATTACAGATTGAGCACTTATCGCCTTCCAGCACACCTGTTGTTTTTGACACTGCATGTATCGATATATCTCCACCGTGAAATGGAAAAGGTAAGCTCTGTTGACTGTGTTGTATGAAATGCTGCTATCTGGCTATTTAGTGAAATAGCCCGTGTCCCGCAACCATTTTGCTTCAAAGCGAAGTATCATCAATGAAGGGTGCTTCCATTAAAAAAAAGGCGTCCCATCTTTGGATCATATTTCAAAAACATCCTCTAGACCAGTTACTAGAAATCAAGACTAGGACCTCAAGTTATCAAGTTACGCTAGTTACAAGTTACGTCTAATATAGCTGTTGGTAGAACCATTTCAGCACGGTGAAGATGCAATGAGGAGACCAAATTATAATTATGATCATGTCCAAATTACGCTTTCCGGCGTTTCGCTACAGCTTACATTTTTCCTTTCTTAGTAGACCCAGAGTGGTTGCCCTATTCCGCGACGGCTGTGGCTATGACGACGGCGGAGCCGGTACGGCCGTCGTCGTCTGTTACTACCCAGAGGTCAAACTTGAGCCTTTTTAATCCGCACATGGCCGGCCCGCGGGCTTAAAAGTGGCACCTCTACTGGAGTGAATAACGCAGTAATAGCGTTTGTAATGGCAGTTAATAACTTTTATTGGAAAAATGGTTATATTACTTAATAAGTCTTAAAAATCATTGAAAACAGTTACCGTAATAGCAATGAATAATAAAAATAACAAAATTAATGACGCCAGTAATGGCGTATATGATTGGCGCAGTAGCAGGCGAAGGCCATTAGCCGTGGAGCGCATGGGTTGAAAGTTGAGCCAGTGCGTAACTTAAGATCATGTGATGCTTTTTCCAAGAGCCAAGCGCGGTTCAAGAAGATAAATCAAAGCCAGTAGTTTGATGTGCTGTTGAATTCGCAATGATCATAGGCTCATACTTGTAGATGCTTTTTATCTTATCAAGAGGGTTTCAAGCTTTCGTGGCATTCATATACAAGCATGCTGGCAACTCACTGTCTTGAAAATATGACAGGTCACAAACTTTAGAAAAAACGAGGCAAAAGAAAGTATTGCTTTCATGGAGGTGAGCAGAAAATTTAATGCTCTTTCTCCACCGGAATGTCTACGTCAAATATAAATTCTAACTTATTTAGAAGGATTTCGAGAAGCCTGTTAGTACACACCAAATTGGACGCGTCTGATGTAATAGTAAGTGAAGGTAAAAAGGGATGCCATTTTTCCTTTAAGGCACTTTTGGCATTACCTAACCAAATTTTAGAGACCACTTCAGAATTTTTTCAGAAGTATTTCATATCCTTTATCGCATTAGCACCTAATTTGCTACCGCATGGCTTACGCATTTTACCTCAATTCATTTCTATTTGAAATATCACTGTTAAAATTTGATGAACTTTTCCGTAATGAGCATGTAGTTTGGTTATCTACTTTGGTCGTATTTTCATTGGTTCAACACATTAGGGATCATCGTCTGGCTACTTGCGTAACACCCTGGGCACTACACATGCCTGAGCCAGCTAGCGCCGAGGTTTTTGCCTAATCCTTAGCAAGGGGACTGAAATTCCTGACAGAGCATCCGGCGAGAGGATCGCATTCTAAACCTATTTCTTTGTGCTTCACCACACGTTCTTCAATTGACGATGCCAATGTGTGGAGCGTTGAATGCGAGCGAGCAGGCTACGTAATTCACGGATTCGAACGTCCAGTGAGAGCCGGATGAGCTTGACAGCAGTTTGGAAAGAAAAACCATTTGCAGGCCAAAGCTATCCATCTATGCAATACAGCCATGCATCCATGGCCCGATCATGTATTCAGTGCCTGAGCTTCCAACAAGTCGCTGTCGCCGCCATCGACAAAAGACAACTATTCCCGGCGCAAACGCATGTCCAATACGCATCAGCCGCATACAGGTATGCCTTATGTGCTTAAAACACTTGCAAAGCACGTTTCCTCCAACACTTCGAAGCGTCACAAATGCTTCAAAATAATTGCATTCGGTAAGCCGTCATGACCTGCATTTTAAAGTTACACACTATATGATTATCTATCGTGGTTGTAGTTCCTTCTGCGATTTGATTGCCAGTTTGTCAGTTTGCCAGTCAGTTTGATGCTCCATGCATATTGCATATAACCGCCACGGCTGGCTTGCCCTGTCCACCAGGGGCTTGCGGTTCGTATGAATGTTGCAGGATCCGGACCAGCATTGCATTCAGCTCGAGGCGGTTTTATCCCTGCCCTAAGTTATCCCTACTTTATTACACTGAGTGCTACGTCGAAACGACTCCGATATCCACGGCGAACCGTGTCGTCGCCAAAAGCCTGCCTTTAGTTGCCAATTCTGCAAAATGCTCGCACCTCGGCAGCAATAGCATGTGCACCCGCTCAAATGTGTTGCACGGACATCCATTTTGTGTGATGTGTCATGTTTTCGGAGAACCA
>NW_023597054.1:63041821-63094263 GCF_011947565.3 Pollicipes pollicipes | reverse complement strand
GATCGCAAATATCCTACGTGACGACATGAGGATTTTTCTGGACCCTCCTAACTACTGCCAAACAAAGGGATACGAGCTGCCCGAGGCTTGATGATCCGCATGATGACAAAGGACCTCGCACTTCTGCTGTTCAGCTGAAAGACGAACGTGATATTGGTCGTATCGATACCAATGCTCCGGCACAAATTCGCAGATGGTGAAGACCGTACTGTGCAGCACTGTCATATATTTAGCGGTGTTGTCCAGCGCAATATCCTGAAAAGGCGCTGATTTTTACAATAAGTTCTGACAGTTGTGATCGTCCTGGTACTATGAACCACTTGTTCTTCTTGATTCTAACCCCTGGCGACCCAGTCATGTATTTCACCCCATGTGTAAAATCAAACCAAATTACAATTCATGGACTCGGTCTATCTCAGTTAAAACGTCATTGATTCGGACGCAAAGTCATACGGTAGAAAATCAAAAAGACAAAAAAAAATATAAAGGGCTTGGCGGACTACCTCCATCAACTGTTAATTAATTACCTCATAAGGGGTGAATCGCACAATAACACGCCCCCATGATTTAAGGTTTACATGGTGGAATCCTTTTTCCGTAGAACGCCTTTCCGCAGATTTTGCAGAAACGGACGGCCCCGACGAAAATGTATCAGTGGTATTGGTAATGTTATGTCTTATCTGTTCGGAATAGCCACCGAGCAGGAAAAGGCCATCTCCAGGCTAAAATGCCGATACCATGACAAGAGGACAAAATACTGACTCGCCATTTCAATGGAGCCCTTGCTCTTATAAACTCGACCCAAAAAGCTGTTAATGGTAAACGCAAACAGCTAAACAGAGTCACTCACACTAACATTCAGGTACTCGCGATGACTTCACGAATGAAATCTACTACAAATACACTACATAACTCGTGAATCAGACAGCAGGTGTAGTGAGCACCGTACGTACATTTGGCATGTTTCGGGCCCTCATTTTGAACTATTCCAAGTCCTGTGCAAACTACATCACCGATTAAACAACCTAGTTAACAGTCTGGCTCAAAGTTTGCAACAGTCTGACAAAAGTTGGCATTCTCCATACAAACCTCATCTCGGTCCAGGACTTTCAAAAAGTGCTTTGGACGATAGGAAAGTGCTGTGCTTCCTACATCTTTGCGTTGCCTTTTTTCTCTCGCGATAAAACTAGGCCAGTGCATCTGTTTGATCGGATAAACATTGGCACAGAAGGCTCTTTCTTTCATGTACTTTTCTACATGCCGCTCATTCACGTAACATTGGCGTTAGACGTCTAAAATTATTCAGATATCTGGCTAGCATGACGGGCATAAGCTAGCATTCAAAAAATTCCCAACGGTGCATTCTCCCTGTGCATGATGAAATTCAAAAGTGTTAGTAGGAAACTGCCTTGCTATCAACTACTGAATTCGCCTATTTTACAGTATCTTCTATTTGTGCATGGTAGTGTTATTCCATAGAGACGTATTAGTTCATTAGCTGTATTCCCCTATCGCTATGGCAGTAGCAACCCAAAAACGCCCTTATCTCAGACATGGCCGAACGCTTTTGGTCTCTACAAAGCCCATCCGTTTGAATACGTTCTGCGCCACCAGCTAGCCAAGCGAAACCTCTGTGATACGCGATCAAGTAGATACACAGCTTGCCGTCGAATGCTCAGCCTACGACATATTTTTCCTACCTATCGTCGCACCATTTCGGCGAAACTTAGCTAGAGCTGCTACAGTTCCAAATGCATTCTATCATTTCCGACCATCCCATGCCAATCTGGCACCCGTCTCGGAACACCTCATTAAGTCCACAAACATTTCAGCACTCCTAAAGCTGACAGTCACGGCCTACCCGCTGGCGATTGTTTTGTCGCGCCACATGTCTTCCCCATTCCAGGCGACAGCTCAACGTCATCAAGTTCGCAATATACACTACGGTCATTACCGGCTGCAATCGCTGTCGGCTGCGCCTTAAGACACCCTCCCCAGTGGCTCGGAGTCCTATCATCCCACTCCTCGTCGCCTATGTCATCGTCGTTCCTCACTCCTCGCTGTCAAGCAACATGAGGAGTCCACAAACTCTGCCGCTCGTCCATCGCCCGTTAATTCCGGCACCGGCTGTCTGTCACTCAGCACAAACATCTCGCGTTGTCTGCAAGCTCAGTACGTTCACCCATGTCAGGCCGTGCACTAGATATTGCTATGATGTCCTACATGCCCGAAGTGTTCCAGAGCCAGCGCACGTGAATGTTGGGGTCACCCGGAACCAGCCCTCGACGTGCATGAGCTGACACAGTTGCGTGAGAGTTAGGCGTCGGCCGCGCCGTCACTGACGGCACAACCCTGACCGCTGGAACATACGCGAAGTGACACGTCCACCACTCTCTCCTTGTTTATGGATCCGGGAAAAGAAAACGCGCTGTCAAAGATGGCTGCCATACATCCCAGTTCTTAAAATACGGACAGTCCTTTATCCCTCAAGTCCCTTAAGGTCGCACCTCGGACCTTGACAATCTCTGATAGAAACACGCCGTTTTGCCCCACTGCACCCCTGTCCTGTGAGCTCCGTTTTTTATGCTTCCTCGCAGTTCCCTCTGCCTCCTCCTTACAAAATGTACAAACATGCTATCTGATGCTTTTACATGGATGGTGCTGTATTGCCAAAGAAACTGAGCGAAACAAAACTCGAACACGGGGTGTCTTGTACTCACGCTGAAAAAGTACGGACCCCAGGAAGGTATTATTATTATCCATTCTGCCAAAATTTGCAGGGATCTCAACAGAATTGGTGGGCGGATCTGAATTTTCTCTTAGTCGATCGGCACAGACTACACCCTACAAAACAACTTGTGCTTATTTTGAACGCAATGATCCACGTTTCAAGATATAAGAGCAAGCATCAGATATGATTGAAATGAGCACACATAACTATCAGTACACTTTTCAGTGGAAAAGCCTCCTTTAGACAGCAGCATTTCTCCTTTTTTAGCAAAATATGCTGTTCAATACGTCATTGTTGGATTGTGTCGTGAAACGTGTGTGACGTTGAGATGCTGCCAAAATAGCCGAGCAAAATTGTCACCTTAGCACTACGTGTAGCACTTCACCTCGCCGGAAGATGGCACTGTCGGTGCTGGACGTGTTTGCTGAGCCAACATCATTGCGTGTTCTTGTTTTTACCCTTCGTTGTAGTGTTTGTGCATATCCGTCTGTGATTTTAACTCCTTACTTGTATGTACATATTCTGCTATGGAAGCTATCCTCAGCTTATTCGATTGCAATTCACACTGCCGTGAAATAAGACATTATGCCCAATTTCTTTTATTATGTAGCACAAATCGCGATTTGTCAGTGAAACGTATACAGATTGCTCAACATTGTTGTGCTTGCTCAACACTGAGTGCGAACCGACGTCCGCGAATTTGCAAATCGTGCTTACGGCGCCAGATTTGAAGGCTTCACGATAACCTTCTTTTTGGGCCTTAAATGCCACATGATCTATGGGGTGGCAGGATTTGAATGACGTTGATACGGGGCATATATGCCTGCATGACCTTGAAATAGTCGGCACAACATAGTCTGCACATCTTTGCACGCGTATAGCTAAGAACTAGACGGTTTAAGGTCTTAAGAAGGGCAGGCCTGTGAACTTCACCGAATGGTCTTAAAACGGCTAGTTCAGCTTAAAACCCCACACAAACGTAGAACACTCCCTTTAATCGGCTGTAAACTGAGAGCTTTAACACTCAATCAGATTCGCCGTTTTTCGTAACGTGAATTGATAGCGGGGAAAATGCGATATCCCTGGCGTTTCCAACCTGATAAAGATAGAGCTTAGCAAAATCACTAATTTATTAGTCTCAATGAGATCTCACGATTGGTACTGATTTGCATGCTGTTATATTGATATTTGATCCCATCATGCATCTCAAAGTCTAATTTAGGGGTTATATCAGTGGATATAACCCTTGCCATAGGGATAGCTCATGCTAAGAAGGAGGACCAAAGATAGTCTGAGCTGCCTCAGGGTGGTTGGTCTAGTGTTGGGTAGATTTCGAGCAAGCGTAAGACAGCATTTATCAACAGCAAGCTAATCCAAATGATTGCTGTCCCACCAAGTACAGAATCAAGCTGCTCAAAACATATCTCCACCGTCTTGCTACATTCACGCTGTCGCTTTTTTTTTCATTTTTTTGTTTTTTTTTTTTTTTGTATCGTCATGCCCATGTTTACAGCACATCAACTTATCTATTGATATGTCAGTAATATGGTGGCAGGTAGACACGCATAGGTACAACAAATTCAAGGCATTAATTTCGAACGGGTGCAGCATATACATCAATGCAATGCGGCAAATTCAGTCTGAGTTACAGCCGAACCGAAATTGGAGTGCAGTTAGCGCCAAACTCTCATTGCTTCAATATCAATGTCGAGACCGCATGACGGTGCCGTATTCGCCGCTAGCGATCGGAAATAAAACCCATCTTTGGCCCATTTACGTCCACTGGCTGCCGCGTGGTTGACCAATGGCAGTGTTAACGCTCACGAAACATCTGCCCCATGTCTTGCTTGGAAACAAATTTCCTACAACCGATTACTGTCGATCGTGACTCATGGGAGCTGTGGGGAAGTGTGATTGAGATATGTAGCTTTCTCGCGACGCTTCTATGACGTAATGCATATATATGATAGGCTGTAACGATAAAGTCGGCACCAATTCACTTTTGTCAAGCTCATAGACTAGAACATTTTTGGTCACAAGCGGGCCATGGTTGTGAATTTCACGGAATAGCCATGTATCTGGCTATCTCAGATCAAACCCCCATGCAAACGTGGATCAGTTCTTTACAGCCTGGTTGCCGCACTGCGTTGTATATGTTTGCATCACATTGCTACATTATGAAAGGAACTGTTGTATCTTCGTCATTTTTAAGATTTAGTCCCAGTACTTGGAGTGGATGACCGGCCGCAAGCCATGCCTGTCAAAGGGGAAATAGTGAGCTGCTCAAGCGACCCGGACCCACCGCGCCGTGGGTGGGTGAATTGAAAGGCAGGCGCTGCAGCCAACGGAGCTATTGGGACAGATCCATAACACATACGGTGCAAGCTTTCCATTGAACAACATCATTGTTCTCGCGCCTGAACGATATGCGCGATTTGGTATCTGTAAACGAGCAATCCTTTGGGGAGGTTTTCATGAGAGAGGTTTCGCCATAGCAGGTACTTAGTTGGTAGGCAGTCAGACGGCTGATGCATTCCAGGGTGCCGTGCCACCGCGTCCGGTCCAGGCTGGTTCCAGGCATCTCTTTGAAGGCGACGAAAATCCGGAAAGAGGCAACTGGTCGGGCCGGCTGGACTTTATCATGTCTGCTCTGGGCTTTGCCGTTGGTGAGGACATAGACTGCCTCCAGCTGCAGAGGCGTCTTGTCAGGTATTGAAACATTCATAACAGCAATCAGTGTCAGGCTTTGATTGATGTGCTGTTCGAAATGTGTCATTACTAAACCCCGTACTCAACGTGTATGTATGTAAACCTCCGCCAGCATATCACAATAGCATTTTTCAGTACCTGATGACCTAAGCGAATGCGTTGATAACTTGCATGAACGAAAACGCTTGTCAATTCAGCGCATCGTCTTTACAAAGAAGGCTTTAAATACCAGGACATTGCGCCGTCGATGCACTAGCCGTGATTTTTTTGCAGGCCTGAGAAACGTCTGGCGGTTTCCGTACCTGTGCTACCAAAATGGGGGCGGCGCGTTCCTGGTTCCGTACTTCATCTTCCTGCTGGTGCTGGGGATACCTTGTTTTCTGCTCGATCTGGTGCTGGGCCAGTTCAGCGCCATGTCACCCATTGCCGGCTACGCCAACTTCGCTCCCGCCCTGAAAGGTATGCCCAACTGTGAGGATAAGGTGGATCATCCACTCCGCCTGGCACAGGCGTCCGTGCATCAACACTGTGATCGCGAGCAGGGTTTCTCCGCGAATCGGCGGAAAGATTTCTCTGCTCCATGCTTAGTCCCCTTCATGTTCCATAATTACTGGCATAGATATGCCCATAAACAAATACCCGAATTAATGGTGCTGGCTTTGGGAGTCTCTCAGCAACAATTCCGTTCAGCTGAGTGGACTCCCTGGAGATCCAGCCCAATACCCAGCATGAAATCGACTAGTTAATTGCCTCTCCGACTTGTATGGCCGATAACTTTTGCTTACACTGAATGAGTGCAAGTAGTTCACTGGGCAGTGTCTAGCGGACTGTTAATAGCTGACTTCAGCTGTCACTACTTTGAGCCTTCTCCTATAAGGTTTGTCATTGTCCATTGGATAATTGACAAATTCTGCCGGATCTGCACCACCTCTTCGTCTGCTTCTTTGTGTTCGGTTTTTCTTCTTAGCTGCGAGTGCCGCGGCTTGATTTCCTATTTTCTGGTGTTAGCGTACGGTGTACGGCATCGCTGGGATAGAGAAAGGGCGCTCCTAGTGACCTGTTCTGGAGTAACGTTAAAGAAGGAAATTTCCTCAAAGGCCTCAGGGGCCACCTAAAATTTCAAACTCTAGGCCAGCAAAGGCTACGCAAAACCGGCATTGGAAAACTGTGGTATGCATTCTCTAGAAGTTATCAAATTACATCCTATAGATATATCTCGGCAATGGTGAGTCAGATTGTGTACTTTTCCTGTTAAAACCAGGTCACCATAGTCAAATTAACCCTTGACAGGACAATGCAGGAACGGCATTGAATGGCCTTGGATAAGTCAATGAGATAGGACACTCATTTGCATCACACATGTGACCTGTGATATTGCATGCCACGTCAAAGCGTTGAATGCGATCTTTAGAAAGGAGAACGGCGCACACGTGGTCACGTCCCTTTAATACTGAGCGCCAGCAGCTGCATTGATCATTGACCACGAGCCAAAAACAAACGTTCGCAGCAACACGACACTTTCAGTGCCTGTTTATCTATCAAACTGCCATCCTTCGTGCATATTTTAAGCGTTGGTATATCAAGATCAGTGACCTAGATCAGGTCAAACAGGTCAACTTCTTAAAAACTTTTACCCACACATACCTTTTTATGGGCCATTTGCTGCGGTTTAAACTTTTTGTAGTAATAGAACATGATAGTATATACATTTTGTATGCTTCATATTTTTTTGGAAGCTGCAAAGTCCGTGATTTTAAGCGAGTTCGATTTTTTTGCTATTTTGTGAACAATGTAGATTTGTACGTATTTTTGTGTAGTTTTGGTGTATTTGTATGAGGAAAAGATTGCTCACTTGCATGTACAATCATCATTTGATCACAGAGTACATCGCCTTGGCCCACGTTATGACCTATCTCTATGGGTAATTTTCGAAGAAAAAAACATATGCTGAGCTCAGGAGAGGCATTGTTGTTGGGTAATTTCGGACGCAGACCTCGAACACCCCACTGAAAATATGTTGTGGTATCATCATAATATATGATAAGGTCACAATAGGTCATGTGAGGATATTCAGGACCAAATACGTCTATCCAAGGTCAGTGATCTATGTTGCCAGTAGCGGGGAGGGGAGATGAACGAGAGCGATGCGTGTAACCAGTCCCTTATCGTATTTGCGAAGTTGATAACGTCTATCTTAACGTCCCAACGTACCTGTTCTCAGGCTGTTACAGATACTTTGCCAAACTTCAAAGGGACTATCCATAATGTAAACATCTATGCAATCTTGAGTACATGTAGATGTCCAATACACTCTTTCTGGCCATAGAAAGGCATCGTACTGGTCACACAGACCACTTTAAAGTACATTAATAGTTATAGCAAGCTCATTGTATCATATTTGATGGCTTCTTTACTGCCCTCAATTGTGAAACATTCCCTTCAAAGCTTACAGTCTCCAGGATATTTTGTATTTCTATTGTTGGCAATGGTATTTCCGGCGTGTCTGTAGCTTGCTTAGCTCTTGTCATACTAGTATCCATATTACCCCCATACTTATTAGTGTGGAGAGGGTCTCTGAGGCACCGTTTGTAGGTTGCATGTGAAAATGCACCAATACGACGAGGTTTGTGTTATCGGATACCCTTGGTGATGTGCCTTTCAACTGTTTTCATAGGTGCAGTGATGAAACGGATTGTACATTTTGATTTGACACCAACAACCTCGTCTAACTGTGAAATATGCTGTGCCCTAATGTTTTAGCCTCACATGGCAACGTGTACCTCTTCTGAAAATACCCACATAAATTACTTTCAGGTTTCGGCTTTGCGATGATTTTTGCCAACGCAATCAGCTCCTGCAACTTCACCATAGTGATAGCGTGGTGCCTGTACTACCTGTACCTTAGCATGGCCAGCGACCTGCCGTGGCAGTACTGCAACAACGAGTACAACACCGCGGGTAAGAATCCCGAACGCACTTCAAAGGGCTGGCATTGTATTGCCATGCTCGCCAGCTCACCGCTATCGAAGCTCTCTTGCAGAAAGCATGATAAATTTCTCACACCATTGCACGGCCCCGTAATGAGTGGAAATGAGAGCACTACGACAGGCGTGAAGATGCAAATGGCTTTAGGTAATATTGCACTTATTTTGTCCCGCAATATGAACATATTCTAAGCGGCTCCGTCAGGGGCGTTTATTTTAATGCAGACTGTGCTTAATTTTCGCCTTATTAAATCGTTTTTTTCAACTGAGACAGCACTGACCCACAGTCTATCGTGCGCCGGGGCGCTGCAAACAGCATTCTTAACACGTCCATAAGCAGCGCTCACTGAAGTGCTTATCGCCTTAATTCGGCGGAGCGATGGAAGACATCTTCAGAACCTCGTTGCCATGGAATGTGTCGAATCTTTACACTCCCATGTAGCATTATGCATACGCAGAAGTCAAAAATTTTTGTCAATTTTTGGCCGGCTCTAACGGAACGTTTCCAAACGCTTAACGTAATATTTCTGACATTTTGGTTTCAGTTTGGATACGATATCTTTTCCCGTTTACTATTAACAATTAACCACGGTTGACACGATGAATGAACGCCTACCTTTCGCTCAGTTCCACGATCCACCTTTTGCAGCGTGCTTTAGCCGGAATGCGTTCGACGCATGCCAGTCGGAGAACGCTAATGGCAGCTGGTGGATCTACAACCACGGCCAGTGCATTCACAATCGGAGCCAAGCGAAGCAGCTGCACGTCAACCAGACGATCCCACCAGCAGAAAGGGTTTCAGGTCAGGGCAATTAGGCTATGGTTTCGCGGAGAGAGAGAGAGAGAGAGTGAGGTGAACGGGACCATCCCATCTTACGAGGGGAGAGGATGATAGGTGAGGGCGGTCAGGATATTGTCTCGCGGAGAGAGTGGGTTGAGGAGTACCGTCCTACCCCACGATGGCAGAGGATGATAGGTGAGAGTGACCAAGCCACCTTCTCTGCAACAGAGGTAGGGTAAGCTTGACCAAGAAATCCCACCGGGAGAGTGTGGCATTGAGGTAGTGAGGCTACATACCTGGGGATATTCTATATGTTTGAGAGCTACCCCAGTAGCTAAGATTTCAAGCCCAATGTGTTGTGACATTCTGCTCGCACACGTTAAACAAGTGACGCGCGTTCACACACGGCGACTCTTTAAGAGTACTTGGTGCGCTCGCATGTTGATCGTATGGGGTACGACAGCTCCTTTATAGTTCTTGGGGCGCCCGCACGCTGATGAGCGTGCGGGGCGCGCCTCAGCTCCTGAGGAATACCTGGAGCGTCAGGAGATGACCCGGAATCTCCACCGCCTCAGCTCCTGAGGAATACCTGGAGCGTCGGGTGCTGAAGCTGAGCAGCGGCGTGAGCGAGCTGGGCAGCATCCAGTGGGGGCTAGCTCTGGCCGTGTTAGCTACCTGGCTGGTCATCTTCGCCACGCTCAGCAAGGGCATCAAGTCCTCCGGCAAGGTGACTCCCGCAGACGGACTGTTGAGTGCAGACAAGCATGGTAAGGCCGGACGGTGTAAGGACAGTCAAAGGTCTGTCATTTTTCTTCATCAGCCCATGCATGGCAGCTGACGGAAGTCGCACCGATTGTAGCTCAGTGGTGACGTCATTTTTTATCTTGCTTTCAAATTCATCAAGAGCCGAAAAGGACCAAGTTGTGAACTAGCCCGACGCTTGACAAAATAATTATGGATTTTTTCGGTGCTTCGATTTGTTTTGGCAGCTTAATTTTTATTCACCTGTTTGCTTTTAAGATATATATTCCAGCGTTGTGGTCGGCTGGGTCTGGGTCCCAAACTTTGGGATCATGGTTTATGACCACGTGGTTGTTAAGCACATGCCCTGTCCTAAACACTGTGACCCCACATCACCAGTAGAACCACTCCAGGTAAACTTTAATTTTTCCAAGTTTTATTATCGTGTTTTCCAATATCGTGACACGGTGACCGCCTCGGGTCGGCCTGTTTCTATTCGTCAGTTACTTATCAGCCTTAAGGGACGAATCACTTAGAGCTGTTTCTGCTTACGAACTCACAAATGTACCACATAGTTATCGGATGTCTGACACTCTGCCACACTCTATCACTACGGGTAGAGGCGACGTTAGACGAAGGAGTGCCTCGTTTCTCAATTCCTTCACAGCTTTGATTCACAGCTGGATAACAGTACATCTTTATGTTAGCATATCGAATGACTTACATCCTGGCTCTCGTAGAGACGGGCCTACTCGGCATGAAGAAGTCAATATTTCAACTTGTTCACAGTTCAATACCGAGCTGAACACGGTACCACCGTTCCTGTCACGGTACCACTTGTCTGTACTTGGTACTCAGAGGGGTTCGATTTTATGTTGAGCAGCCAACTATTCCACAGTAAAGTGTTGTGTACTCTAAAATGATTTTCTGTCGGCCCGTTGTGTACTTTAACATGTTCTTCCCTTAACAAGCGGTCAACTTTTGATCATTTATGCCTGGCAGGTGGTTTATTTCACAGTCATCTTCCCGTGCGTGGTATTGGTAGTCCTGTTCGTCCGTGGCATCACGCTGCCAGGTGCCATGGACGGCATCAGCTTCTACATGTCACCTGACTTCAGCAAGTTTCATGACATTCGCACATGGGAGCTGGCCGCTTCACAGATGCTCTTCTCACTGAGCGCCGGCAGTGGCGGCCTCATGACCTACGCCAGCTACAACAGGTTCAACAACAACGTCATACGGTGTGTGACACTGATGTCAGCATTTCCTTAACGCAGCTGAACAATATTAAAGGTGTGTAGAAAACTCGGCCCGGTATGATAACTCAACGTTAAAATGCCTAAAAGACGCCAAAGCGTGTCTCGAGCCAACAAGCAGATGCCACCTTTAAGGCACATATTCATACACTGGATGGAGCAGAGAGGCGATTGTCCTGGTGAGCGCCCGGCAGCATCCAATACTGAAATGGGCTACGTTGTTCCTGATTCCAATTTTTCGTAAAGATGCATGCTTGTCCCGAATTTATCTGGACTTACATTTGCACGTTGCCTCTTGACCTTTCGAAGATGATTCAAAGTCCCTGCCCTGGGTTGACCTCCAGCAATACTTCTCATGTTCTCTGGGTTTTCTTGAGTCCCTGAGTACACCATACACACGGCGGTCGTGGTAACGTCTGTCATTCAACATAGCTGAAAGGTCATATCGATTGCGTGTTCCAGAGCGCTTCTGCAGCTGAGGCCGTTTCGCTGATCGCATAGATCCTGTTCGGCATCGCACACGCCGACTCATGAAACTGAAAAAGAAACAAGATAAGGCACGCGCTGGCTGCACGGAGCCGATCGACCGCGGAATAACATGCTCAGCTGTGGTTGGTTACAACGCCGGTGAGATAGACCGTGTACGACCGTGTGGGGCGCTGAAGACACCGCGGAGAAAATGATGCCAGAAACCGGCGGCCAGCCCGGCAGCATCAACATCAGGTACAAGACGAGGTTATGCTAACCATGCTCTAACCGCCGCTGAGATACAGTGCCTCTTCATGAACACGTTGGCTGTCCTCGGGGCAACAAGTCCACTGTTCTCAGAGTCGTCTGACGAAGCTGGCATTGAAGGCGAACCGGAGATCTCAGCCGACAACGGCCTTGTAAGAGAGCGAGACAGCGCTGAAAGCGCCACCAGATAAGCCAGCACCGGCAGCTCCGCTATCGACGGCAGCTTCTTTGGCACCGTCAGCTTCGCCATCACTGGCAGCTCCCGCAGCATCGGCAGCTCCGCTATTGCAGGCAGCTCCGCCAGCGCAGGCAATTCTCCAACGCCGGCAGCTCCTCCAGCGCTGGCGGCCCCTCCAGCGCGGTTAACTCCGCCAGCGCCGGCAGCTTCTTCAGAGCCGGCAGCTCCGCTATCGCCAGCAGCTCCGCTACCGCCGGCAGCTCCTACAGTGCCGGCAGCTCAGCTATCGCCGACAGCTCCTCCAGCGCCGGAAAATCCTCCAAAGCCGGCAGCTCCGCTATTGCCGGCAGCTCCTCCACCCCAGGCAGACCCTCTACCGCCGACAGCTTCACTATCGCCGGCAGCTCCGCTATCACCGGCAGCTCCTCCAGCGCCGGCCGGTGATTTCTCTGATGACAGCTCAGATGAAGACGAAGAGGTTCGGACAGGCGGCCAGGGGGTTTCCTGAGAGTGGAGCAGCACAGTATCCAGGTGCCGGCCCGCACCGACAGGATATGGTCGACCGAGCCGCCCAATTACCGCGTCCGTGCCGCGAGCACCAACATACGTGGGACGAGGAAAGTACAACCCAAGCTCTGGGTTTGTTGTTGCCACTTAGCCTGTCTGAAAAAATAATCCGCCACCACGGGCGGATCCAGAATTTCGTCAAGGGGGAGACGTGCAACAGTATGGAAGCCCCTTGAGTTTGGGTCCCTCCCCCAAAAGTCCTCTTATTCCCGTCATTACATTCTAATGTTTTTATATATGCTTTTTGTATACGGGAACCCATCCAAACGTGAGCAGCACTAGAAAACTAGGCTTGCTGCGTATGCAAATGCATAGAGCTTGTTAACTTTGCTCAGATCATGGTGGATCCTGTTGCTTTTAGGCTAAATATTTCGAAGAAAACATGGCAAAATGCACTTAAGTTCGCTGCGAAGTGCCATCAGCACAAACTTGATTCCCAGCTTATTCACGGCTGGCCGGCTAATCAATGTGATCAGCTGATGACTAATGAAGAGAGTTTGCTTTGACTGTTATGAAAGAGTGTAAAATACCCTACCATTCAACATGCATTAAGAGCTTCCGCACAAGTGTGATGAATGTCACGAATTTAATAACCAACGGAAATGCCTGCACGACATGGGCGACGCGAGAAATTATGTTCGACAATTACGTGTAAGAATTCATCAGCACAGATCCGGCTGCTACTGTAAGGCTAAGGCCCATGGGAATATTGTCATCTTGTGATCTCAGACTCAGATCTCAGACATGAATTAGTTTAGTCAGGCCCTTATGCACCAGCAGGAGAAAGGCCCGGGCGCCCTCAAGTGCATGTGGGGCTTTCGGCCATAAATAAAATATTGACTTCATCGGAAGAGCCCGCGACCAAGGTGGAGGACCCCGGAGCGATCGACAGTGTCCCGACCGATGAACATTCAGGTCCGGGGCGGGGGTGGTAGGATGGTTAGGGAGCTCTACTCTATACCTGCTGGTCTGGGATTCGGGCCCCGGCCACGTCACCACCGCATCCCTTATGATACCTAATAAAGGCATCTGTTTCAAAATATCCCTCGCACTCATGGAGACGTAAAACCACAATCATTATTAAAATTTGGGTCGCCGTCAACGGCGTGGGCCCTCATTTGATACCCTACACCAATAGGGACGGCACCTGAGCGATCGGGGGTGCCGCGGCAGACCAACAAAAAGGCCCCCGTCAACAGCGTAGGGTCCTCAGAGGAAGCGAGAAGTAGGTTATTCTCCAATATGGTGGAGCCACAATCCAGACCAATATGGTGGAGCCCTGAACAAGTGGGAGTACCCCGGCAGGCTAACATATACGGCCCGGCCAGAGCACAGGAACCTCTAAGCAAATGAGAATAACCCAAGACCAGTGCACATGAACTGATGTCCCTGTGCGATCAAGAGTGCCCGGGCAGGTTAACAGAAAGAGCTCTGACGAGAGTAGAGGATCCTCCGCAAATCAGCTAAATGGGAGAGAGCCCAAGATCCATGAAGAGGGCCTCTGAGCATCCAGTGCCTCGGTTCATTACGGTATATGGGCCCCAGCAAGGGCACAGGGCCCTCCGAGCAAGTGGAAAGCAGCCAATACTAATATGAAGGGTTCCTGAACAACTGAGTGCACCACGGCGTATGGAGCCTCGGCAAAGCATGTAGAGACTTTTGGGCAAATATGAAGAGTGAATGGAGGGCCCCTGATTGATTACGAGTGCCCAGGCGTGGTAGCAAATACAAAGTTCCTAATATGATAGCGCCCTCCATTCAGATAGGAAGTACCCAAGATCCAATGGCGAGGGCCCCGAACGATCGAGTGTGCCCGAGTAGGCCAACAGGTGGGCCCCCGACAGGAGCGTAGAGCCCTTAAAAGCTAACAGGAAGCACCCAAGACTGAGTGTGATGGGCCCCGAACGATCGAGTGTGCTCGCGCAGTTTAATAAAGGGGACCCCGACAAGAGCGTAGGGCCCTCCAAATAAGAAGCGCTTAAGAACCAGTGTGAAGAGCCCCCGAGCGATCGAGTAAGCCCGAGCTGGTTAGCAGATGGTGGCTCCGATAGAGCCCTCCGCCAGTGGCACGGAATTGGGAGAGCCCTAGACCAATGTAAAAAGCCCACTAGCATATCTCGAGTGTGTCGGTAGGTTAACCGAAACCAACGTGGAAGGCCTCTGAGAAGCATAGAATATCCCGGCAGTTTAACATATGGAGCCCCGAGTGTAGCATGTAAAGCCTTGCCGAGATTTGTCAGAATCCGTGGTTGCGCCCTGATCGACAAGAGTGCCCCAGCGTGCCAGCAGAAAAGGGCCCCGAGAACAGCGTTGGGCCCTCTGAGCAAATGTAAATAAATCAAGGGCAACGAGAAAGGCTCCTCGGCGACCGGATTTACCCGGCAAGTGGGCACATAGAGCGCCATAGGAACAGCGTAGGGCCTCTGGGCAGCGTATTGAGCCTTAGACTCTCTCAACTCAACATCCTCTAAATCAGTGAATAATTATTATGTCTGCTCGTGAGCCCTTCGCCGTCACTTGCAATTGTTCTTGATCACCTGGAGGCCAAAAGACTTTCGATTTTGTCAATAAAACTGCGTCTGTTCGGCCAGGTATGAGCCCCTTCGGAACTTATAGGCCCTTTTCGGACCCAAAGGGGTATGGCCCCGTGTCCCCCGGTCTGGATCCGCCCCTGTTCACCACCGAAATGAAGAGAGTGAAGGGTGGCATTCCAAAAGAGGAAGACTCATGCGTCAGTCACCCAGCAGAAGCCGCTTGCTTTAATTGGCCTGTTGTTGCTTCGCAAGTATCAGCTCTACATCAGCTCTACTGGCGGTGCGAGCTCCAGAACCTTTTCTGTGGACCGTCTTCTAGGCCCTTCTGCTGAGCTACGATGCCCGTCGGCCGGTTCAAGATTCTGGTACGCATCCCTTGCTTCGACGGTCGCGCCGACCGAAAGCCGGGGCGGGCGAGGGACACGTTCGCGGCTATCGGTGACATGCTGAGCATTGCTCTGCTCATGCAGCTCCGTCCGACTTCGTCACGGTGGACGAGACGCTTCTGGCTTCGGGGGTCGCTGTAGTTGCATCACATACATGCCGAACAAGCCGTCAAAATATGGGCTGCCCATCTGGATCATGGTTACTGCCAGATCAGGGGCATGCTAAACACGCTGATGCACGTCGGCAGAGCCGAGCGGCCAGGCACTCCACATGACCAGCGCCGTCAACATCGTGAAGTGCCCCGTGGCTCCGCTGAAGAACAGCGGCCGCGACGTCACGGCGGATGGCTACTGCACCGGCGTGGAGCTGGCAAGGAGATGCTGGCCGACAGCCTGACCTACGTCGGCACAGTCATGCCGACCTGGCGGCACCTGCCGGCAGATGCCAACAAAAGAGAAAGGCGACAGGAGAAGCCCACGAACTTCTTCTGGTCAGGGGGACTCATACTGACCTCTTGCGCAAAGAGGAGTGGGAAGAACGTGCTGCTTCAACCCATACGGCGCGGCAAGCCTGTGTTCACAGCCGGCACCGACAGCAAGTAAAAACCGGAGGTCATGCTGTACTGCAACCAAACCAAAAGCAGCATTAATACCATCGATCAGATGCTCGACCAGTTCTCCTGCTGGGTTCCAACGAGATGATGGCTCATGGTGGCTGCTGGACATCGCCGGTGTGAGCAGCTCGTTGGCGCTGGCAGGCAAGCCCAGGCTGTACGATGACACGCAGCACGGCGGAAGGAAGATGCTACCATGCCAGCTGGGCCTGTCGCTCATGAAGCTGCCCATCCAGTGCCGGCCCACAGACAGCACGATCTTCAAAACCAGACTAGCAGCGGGGATTGTTCTGAAAATCAAGCACGCGACGTCCACCTCCGCATCGCACGGCTTAGACAACGTACGTGCGCGCTGTCACCTGTGAATGGCTACCCAGCTGGAATGCGGGTACAAAAAAGTGACGACATCGAGCTGTGAACAGAATGAAGCAGCGGCGCTGCAAATGCAGGAGGGCGGCGTGTGGAAAGCATGGCAAGAGTGCGGCAGTGGTATACGAGTGCGACGCACAGGCTAACAGGACAGACAATGAGTGAAGGCCAAGGACTGACAGCGCACGTGTCGTGCACGCACGGGCGCATGTCGTTGTTCAAGCCAGAAGATCAATAGGCGCGCGTCATGTCTGTGCTGTCTTTTGCTCACGACCGCCATCGGATACGCACACATCATGCACGCATGCATACATTGGAAACACTGTTCACGCCAGGAGATCTTCCGCTATTACGCCATGTGTCCAAACGTCAGAAGCGTCGCCCCACCCCCTACATCGGCGATGATTGCAAAATGCCTTGTACATGAAGGATGAGACGGGGGGGGGGGGTTGTAGATCTCGATGGGAACACATCACACCAATTTGAAACATTCTCTCAGTAGTCATTCGCGGTGAAGAAATGTTAGTGGGATGTCGGGATTCCCGCTCCTTCCCCTTGGCTGCGCCCTTGGCTGGAAGCATACGATGTACCTCGATCCGCACGCCCTTAATCTTCACGCTACCCTAGCCCTCATCATAGAGTCACGTGTGCTCCAGTGAGTGAAGGCTCCCTGCGCCTGTGGCCAGTTGCCACTGACTCTGCGCGTGATAGTGACCAGTTGTCACTGACTCTGCGCGTGATAGTGACCAGTTGCCACTGACTCTGCGCGTGATAGTGACCAGTTGCCACTGACTCTGCGCGTGATAGTGACCAGTTGCCACTGACTCTGCGCGTGATAGTGACCAGTTGCCAGTGACTCCGCGCGTGATAGTGACCAGTTGCCACTGACTCTGTGCGTGATAGTGACCAGTTGCCACTGACTCTGTGCGTGATAGTCGGCGACATTGTCCTACAGCGACACCCTGGTCGTCTGCGTATGTAACAGCCTGACGTCCGTGTTTGCCGGGTTCGCCATCTTCTCGTCTCTGGGTTTCCTGGCGCACGAGCTGGAGGTGCCTGTCAAGGACGTGGTCACCAGTGGATCAGGTGCGCACACACGGCTGGAGATCAATCCCGGATAGACGTATACCCCGGTGACGAACGTGTGGGTTTTCACTACCATTTCACCACCAGAGTTGGTGCTCGAAAGGGGGTTTTCAGCACGGTAAAGCTGCTTCCCAAAACATGAGTTAAGTTAGCGACATATTCGTATTCGAATTTGGCGTTGTGTTCTGATTCCATCTTAACCGTGTTCATGAGGCTCAAACAACACCATACGGTTAAAAATGCTGTTCGTTTTGTTCTGTTCTAACAGATTGACCTCAAGTGGTCGGAGAGCAAAGTCAAGTGGTAGCCATGTCAAAAGCAAGCTATTCCCAAAAAAAGATTATGACAGTCAGAAGCAAACTCCGTGAAAGAGCGACACACATTACAGCAAGCATGCTTTAAAAAACTGAAATAAGGTTACCTAAATGGTGGCTATAAATTCAAATCTAGCATTCCAAGAACGCATTGATCATGACCAACCATGCATGTCAATTTGAGGTCAAATGACGGGCAACCTGACCTTTCGAAAACAAACTACTTTAAAGGCCGATAGTTACCGCTTTAAAATAGAATGCAACATGTCAAGGTTAAAGACGGGTAATTCTGCACTGCCAATATGTGGGATTGATCTAAACAGATTAGGAATCATTTGAAAGCCAGGCATCTGCACCAGCTTGTGCAATCCAACACGCCACCGTTCAAGGACATTTGTTCCGTTTAAAAACTCAAAACACTAAATTTTAAGGTCAAAAGTTAGGCTTGCGCGATTGTACCGCTGCTACGGACCTGTGCTCTTGGATACCATCTGGAAGCCAGGTATCCAATTAAGTCTGACCCCCAAGTACGGATAAATCCAGGTCAACGTTAAAAGGCGCATTCAAGGTAAAAACGGTTTAGCGCTGCATTGCCACTGTATGGGATGGAAGTTCCTGATTGTGATGCATTTGAGAGTCAGGTATCAATTCCAGCCTGAGTTTCCCCTAGCAAACTTTGATGAAGGTCAACATTCAAGTTGACATGTTAGGTCCAAGGACGTGACTGGGTCGTGCTGCTAATATATGAGACTAATCTGCATAAATCAGCTGTCGCTAAAAAACTGCCCTCTATTCTACCCTGAGCTATGAAAGCGCCACACTTGAAAGTCGAGGATTTTGGTCGAAAAGCTCAATAAACAAATTTCAAGGTCAAAGGACGGGGTAGAGCCGCACATTGCCGCTGTATGGGATTGATGTGCAAATCTGAAATCTAATCTCGAAATCGCGCATCCATTCCACCCCGGTCTGTCAAAACTTCTAAATCCGTGTCAGTCTGCGAGATTGCATTCACAGCCACAGGGCGTGGCGGCGCCACATTACAGCTGCATAGAACTAGGCTGAGGAAATCAGGTGTCGTTTGAAAGAAAAAAGCAATGCATGATCCCGCACCGTGAATGTGTGGGACTGCCCTGCACAAATCATGCCTCACTTAACACCTGACACCCTGGAAATTTCATCTATGTAGAGTTTTCTCTATTCCTCCTTCACACGCTGGTATGTTGTCCTCCATCATCCATTCACAGCGCCGTAGTGCTGGCTTAGGATGGCACTACAGCCTTCTGCGCCCTTTCTCCTGTGGATCCGCCTGAGTAGACCTTTGCGACCGTATGTAATAATTTCTTGTGTGGATATTAGCGCAACATGCAAATCTTTCCATCAAGATGACGTCATATTTTCGTCTCGATGCATTGACGGCCCAACAATACGTTTTATACTGTGTGGAAACTCCTCATCTGCGGAGACCTAAAACTGGCTGTCATACTTTCACTCATGGTGCATTTGCCAGTCGCCGGAAACAGCAGTAACTCTTGTAAACCGAGGGCAGTACGCGTAATCCTGTGGTGATCACCATCTTAATAGTATCGCCTAATTTCACAAGAAGCTCATCCTAAAACCGGAACCCCGCGCATGCCAGTTGCCTTAAATTTTTGACGCCACATGTTCTGAGGATATTTAGGAAAAGTCATATACCTTCATCAGCCTGCTCCAAACACCTTTCGGAGAAAACGGGAAAAAATGCGACTGAGCAATCACCTCTCACTCCTTACATAACGGGGCTAGTTGTTAAAACCAGTTTTTGGGAGTATCGAGCAAGGCGCCATCGTCCACGCCAAGGCACTGATCTGCCGTTTGTGTTACAGGTTTGGCTTTTGTGGCCTACCCGGAGTTGGTGACGCATCTTCCAGTTTCACCGCTCTGGGCATGTTTGTTCTTTCTGATGTGTTTCACTCTCGGCATCGACTCCCACTTTGGGGGTGTCGAAAACGTGATCACGAGCATTCTCGACGTCTTTCCACGTCTTCGGGCCAGGAAATCATGGGCGGTCCTGGCTGTCTGCACCACGCTGTTCCTGGGATCCCTCGTCAATTCTACACAGGTAATCGCCACGGAAATTGATGCTCTTTCGCTAAAACACTGTACCGTAAAGATAGAGTGTAGACGCATTAACACTTCAGTGTAGTATCTAATATGAATTAACTGTTTCTTCGTCCACTTCCGCTGGCTGATAGGCAAATAGTACCCCGTGAATAGCGAGCACGCAAGCAGTCAGAGGTCATTCCAGGCTGGAACTTCTAGCGGGCTCTCATTCTGTCCATGGAGCGTGTTCCGCCTGCTCTTGTCCAAGGACAGCGGACGGTTTTAATCCGAGGACGGCGGACGGTTTTAATCCGAGGACGGCGGACGGTTTTAATCCGAGGACGGCGGACGGTTTTAATCCGAGGACGGCGGACGGTTTTAATCCGAGGACGGCGGACGGTTTTAATCCGAGGACGGCGGACGTTTTTAATCCGAGGACGGCGGACGTTTTTAATCCGAGGGCGGCGGACGGTTTTAATCCGAGGACAGCGGACGGGTCCGAGGGCAGCGAACATCTGGGCACCAGGACAGAGAACGTGTGGGTCCGAGGACAGCGAGCGTGTTGGTCCGAGAACAACGATTGTGTGGGTCTGAGGTCGGTGGACGTTTGGGTGTGTGGACGGCGGACGTGTTGGTCCGAGGACGGCGGACGTGTTGGTCCGAGGACAGCGGACGTGTTGGTCCGAGGACAGCGGACGTGTTGGTCCGAGGACGGCGGACGTGTTGGTCGAGGACAGCGGACGTTTGGGTCTGAGGACAGCAGACGTGCTGGACCGGGGACAGATGACGAGGATAGTGAGCGGCTTCGTACCGCTGCTGGTATTCGTCACTGGGTCACCATGCTCACAGTATGCCCATACCGGGATTACTCGTAACACCTGATAGCGAGGCTATTCCGTAAACAGAATCGATGTCATTCCATTTACCACCATAGCCTGATGACCACCATAAAAGGCACATAACATTGCCATCGACGACATCGCCGCTCCATGCACGCCAGGGAGGTCGACACATAGTGGACCTGCTCGACTACTACATCGCAGGACGACCCATCTTGCTGATCTGCCTGCTCAAGCTGCTCGCTCTGTACTACATCTACGGCTTCGACAACTTTCTGTCAAATCTGGAGGCGATGACGGGCCGCTGGCCAGGCCCCCGTGTAACGGCGCACATGTCCGTGCTGTACGGAACGGTAGCGCCCCTTCTGGTCGGCGTGAGTTGATGTGGCTTTCTCCTGGCGCCATGACAGCGGCACTGCCACGGCCGACCGACGTTACCGGGTCTCGTCGCGGGTGAACGATAGAGCCGTCAGTCCACCCAGCATTGCTGTTGCTGACGTGCATGACAGAAAAGGAATTCGTTGATATTCAGGGACGAAGGCTTACCGAACACGTAACCGGGGCGACCTCTAACTTTGGCATGTATCGTTCACTGTGAGACCCTAAACTGAACGTCAACGATAACCGGCGATGGCGAGGCAGGTGACAATCGATTTCACCATCCGCAGGCTATCATGGCGATGAGCTGGACAGACTTCAAACCGTATGAGTCCGGTGGCTACGTGTACCCGCTGTGGGCTAACATTCTAGGGTCCTCCTTCTTGGGCTTCTGCATTCTTCCTCTGCCGCTGGGCGCTGCCTTCAACGTCGTGTTCCAACAGACGGGGAGTCTGCTGAGCGTGAGTGGCCTGCTGGAATGATCTTCGCTGGCACAGCCGAGTAGTTGATTGATGAGAATGGACACTAGCAGTTATGTGTCGACCGGAAATGTCGTCGGCCATGCTGTCCAATGCGTGCCGGGGCTTCTGAGATTTGTTTTTCCTAATAGATTGATTAAAAACAATTTGATTGTTCACCGCTCTTTGTAACCAACTCAGCATTTATTGATTTCCGAAATTGTTTAGAAACAGCATAACCAACTTCTCAGTCCTGATGAACCAGACGTCCTCGCCGCAAAAGCAGTAAAACCTAAACCTGACAAGATATTGTTCCAGACAGCCTAAATGTAGCGTTATCTTGTGCTTATTGCTACATGCAATGAGCCCTATCAGAAAGAAATCAGCACCAGGGTAGATGGGCATCACAGGCCAACGAGTGCCACTTTGACGGAAGGTTGCTTGTGCGTTTCAGCGCGTGCGCTCGTCCTTGACGCCCACCGAGCAATGGTACAGCCACTCAAGGCGAATCACCCAGCAGCAGGAAGAGCAGCGGCGGCGATCCCTGAAGGACAACACCATCACCGACGACACTCGGCTGTGACGGCGCAGCTCAATTTCCCGCCCGAAAGTTGCGTAGCTGGCACCGCTCGTACTACCGGTACCTCCAGCCCGTTTGAAATACGATCAATACGCCTTTTTGCCGTCTGAGCAGCTATGGACCTGGCCCGGTGATATGGCTGCGTATGCTCAAACCTGGTCCGTTGTACTCAGCTTAACATCCCGCTGTCGATGGGCACTCATTTTTCTTAAATATGGGCAGAGCGAAGCAATGCAAGCGAACAATTTTTCGTGTGCCTAATAAGAAAGCAGGCCGTCAAATGCACGCAGAACGGCGCTGCTCCGGCAGCAGCTTTCTTAGCTACAATCTGGCGGTCACAGCGTCAATGCCACGCGGCCGCCGGTCGTCCGCACCAAATAACGCGTGCGTCTGCGGTGCGGCGGGCCTGCCGCCGAGTGGAACCATGCGTTCGTCGGTTGATGCTTATTCGATGTCTTCGCATCACATCTCTAGTGGGGCTATTTAAAAAGAAGTGTTGTCGAACGGACTCCTCGCTAGTTCTCCCTTGGACAACCACCACGCTACCTGATCACCCATCAGGCGAAAATTGGTGCCAAGCTCGCAAAGGGACACGGGGGTACGGAGGCAAGGGGCCAACGGTCAAAAACATTATATGCATGAGACGTTTCGTGGATATCAGATCTTCAGCTAGTAGGCATGATCTCCACTCTTCATTGGAATAAGCTGGCAGGAAATCGGCGGCATTGTCTTACCCAATTTGCCACAAACTGAATCTGGAATTGAGTGGGGTTCAATGCTACCTGATTTGACCCCATACATCAGCAGTCGCGTCATAATTATGCGTCACTGCCCGTGCTTCGTAGGTCAGCCACCTGATTGTTGATTGCTTGGCCCTGCTGTGTTGATATCCTTGATGGTATGGGTTGTTATGCTGAACATGAGCAATCTTCAAATGCACCTCAAGGGAGTGGTTTTACAAATATGTCAGTCGATTACTGTAATATAGTGTGGGAACAGAAGCTTTTCTCTGCTTCCAGGTGCGATATGAAGATAACAATGTTACTGCGGAACACACTCAATCCAGTAATGCACTTTCAACAATTCCCCACAATTCAAAAAAATCATCATCTAAATTAACTATTATGTAATTTTCACTTATCTTTACTTAAATAGCTTTAACTTAAAGCTAAACTTAACTTCAACTAAACTTAAACTTAACACTTTTAACTAAAACTTAATGAATTAACTTAATTTAACTATGACCACCTATAGCTTTTTTGCGAGTCATTTGCACTAAAAACTTGCCCTATTAATAAAACATAATAGTACCAGCATGTTGTATGTATCAGACTATTTGGGAAAGGCGAGGTCGGTGACGTGGAGTCAGGTGAATTATGCATTTTTCGTGAATAGTGCAAATTTGTACGTTTTTTGTAATTTTGGCGATTGTATGCAAGGAAAAAAGTAATAACATAATGCTCAGCTTTCATATGACAACAGATCATATGACCTCGGCCTAGGTCATGACCTAACTCCATAGGTACATTCTGCAAAGTACATGTTAAGTTCAAAATAGGCAGCTTTATTACGTAATTTGTACACAGAATTGGAATACTCCACTGAAATATGTTGTGTTATCACTCTAATGCGTAATGGGGTCACAGTAGGTCGAGTGAGAACATGCAAGGCCATTTGAGATCATCAAAGGTCAATCATTTATGTTGTCAGTAGCAGAGAGGCTAGATGAACGCGTGCGACGCTTGTAACCATCCCCTTATCGTGTTTGTGAATCTGATGACGCATATTTCATAGCATAAATGTAACTCTTCGTAGTTTGCTACAAATATATTGTCATGCGTCAAAGGGACTAGGTACAATGTAGACAACAGTCATGCCATCTTGAGTTCCTGTAGATATACAATACACTATTTCTGAACACAGAAAAACATAGTGCTGGTCAGATGGATTCGGTTAGCGCTACAATTTTTTTAATTGGATAATTTATGAATTGGGCCTAGGTTGGCCAAAGATGGCCACAGATTAGGGTCAGCCCAACGTGGCATTTTTGTGTCTGGAATACTTTTGCCCTACATCTGCACCCAATAAAGTAAACCTGATCAGAAGCGCATTGTGAAAACTATCGTTATTGTAGGCTACTTGTATATCAATTTTGAACGGTGACCTGATCTAGCCTGACCCATGTGGGAGAACAGAAATGGACGGAATGAAGTCAACACAGTCTTAACGATTATTTCTATGCACCCCATATCCGTCTTGATGTGTTCACTTAGGTTTTAACTGCATCTGTCGGAACGACTGTTTTTGGCCTTTCGTGATCTCTGGTGAGCTTGCATTTGACCTGAGGAAAATATCTGGTGGCATTCTTAATGACCTGACCAGGCCTTAAAAAATGCATATTTTCTCTCAAACGGTGTCTGAAAATAGAAGATCCCGGTGGAAAGTCCCCCCCCCCCCCCCCCACCCCCCTGCTGGGCGGGCGTCGTTGTCTCAGACCCCCGGCCAGGCGCGTGATGATATATTCACATTCAAATGAATAATAAAGGAGCATTCGATCATGTGATCAAATGTGACAGGAAAATTAACTACGTGCTTCCACCTTGTTCTACATTTTTCAGATGCTTAGTGTGATTAGTACCAACAGAAACAATATCGCCTCAAATCAGACTAGTCAGGAGTTGTGAACACACCTAGACAAAAGATGTTGGAGAAAGGTTGCCCTCAGTCACATGCCATTCCTGCAGTGTGATATAATATCACAAGTAAAAGTGTTAGTGTTGATGTGGTTAATACAATTATCAATATCATAAATGATATGACTATATGTACTCATTCTTGCGTTGGACTTCTCTCCTTGCGGAAAATATCGAGTGCTCAAATTTGGTACATGTTTCAGTAATGCAGTGATTATGCGCCTCGAAATTTATGCGTCGCGTTGGAGCTGCATTTGATTCGACCATTGCCCTGATTCGCCATTTTTCATTCCGCGGACTGATAGGGAAATCGGTGCAACCACTCTGCCGTTTCAAATCACGGAAGATCCAAGATTTAAAATATAAGAAGAGCCTAACAGAAAAAAAACAGTTCATTGGTCTTGATGAGATCTCGGCATTTTTTGTAAGTTTGATGTTGCTAGGTCAATAATTGACCCCATTACAGCAGGTCAAATGCCAAATTTTCCTGAAAATGGACCTAACCTGCACTCTTATTTACATTCACACATGTACGATGTAGAACGCTTCATTGATCACATGTTCAGGATTCGGTCTGGTCCAGCCCAGATAGTCCAGATCCCATTCGCCCACCGATCCGCTTTTCTCGGATTTCTCAATCCGATCCGATCCGGTTTGACTCAGCAGAAAACTATGGAGCAAACTTGTGCCAATTTTTTCCACACTTCGCAGCTTGTAAAATCTAACAGCAAATTTGGTTCCTTTGAGCACGTTAAATTTTAGTTGTCTCTTAATTTCTATTACACAAAAGGTGCCATAAGTGGCCAGAAACCAGTAAGAGCCAAGATACTTGGCGTAGCTTGTTGCCTGTCGGGAATACATTGCATTGCTGAATACATTGTCGGGAATACATCATCAAACCAAAGAAGGCTCATCAAAGTATTGATCATATCACAGCTACATTTGTCCAATAATTAGCAGGTGCCACCTAATCAAAGAGGCTACGATCGCTTATGGTCGCAAGAACCTAACGGCGCAAGCACAATATATAATATTTTCATATTTCAAGATTTGCACAACATATCTACACATGCCACTGGACAGTTTCAGCGGTACCCACTTCACAAGCGCAAGTGGACGCTCAGCTAGTACGCCATCTGAGTAAATATGACGACCACCTCACCTCTTCATGATAATTAATGTGTGTTTCCGTTCCCAGACACGCCAACTGGTGTGCCAGCCTCATCTGCGGCCATTATTTCCTGCTAAATTACCGATTGCGTCAAAATTATAACCCACGTGCGCGGCTGTCAACTGACAAGTTCATGCGTTACCTGCTCTTTCATCCAGGGAAAGTGAAGAAGTTGTGTCAATTTGAAATACCAGTGCCAACATGCAGGATGGCTGCTATCCCTTTTTTGCTCATACTGAAACAAAGTACGAAAGCCCTCTTTTACTTGTAATAATAGTATTTGTAACATAAATAATAATGCAATAATTTTATTTGCAGTCTCTTTTATTTGTGATAATCACAGTTAAGTGTAATATTGATAATAAGTAAAAATGACAAAATATTTTTTGATTATCAGTAGTGCCTCGCGCAGCTTCATGAATTAGCATTTACACAGTTAAAAATTCACTTTCCTTACTTGTGGACAATTGTGCGGCACTTTCTTTTTTTGTATTCAGCGCGCATACAGGTGTACAATAAACACTTTATTAAATGATGCTACGTATTAGTCCAATGGTGTGGCGCATCATGCATCGTGAGTCTCTCAGGTGCAAACCTAGAATTTTTTCACTTTTATATCGCCTTGCCTTCCATATTCAACAAATGTGGTGCGAGAGGTAGGGACATGTCGTCCGTCATCTGACATCTGTCATGAACACTGGCACTTTGGCATCCGATAAACATACTATCCACTTGACATGGAATAACTGATCAAGAATAGCCAAGAGGAGCTGAAAAGGTAATTACACGAGCTACTCTAAATCTTACCAAATCTTCGTTTAAGATATGTATGAACGGTCTTTGGTGGCATGTTCACCCAAGTTAATTGTCTGGCTTGCTGTGGGATGTTGGGCCTTCTAAACCATTATGGAAGGATTATAGGCATTCAAATGCATTATTGACGTCCCACTGGCGCATGGGTTGTGAGAGTGGGAGTAGAATAGCTAGGACACGAATCAATAATACCTACCTAATGCCCAAATTTTTCGCTGGATGCAAAGAGTACCTAACTCACATTAAGTGACTAAATATTGGGTAAGGAAGTTGCATTTGGTCCCTGGCTCCTCTTTGATATACATTAATGGGGGGGGGGATAAAATGTTGAGGTGCAACAATCTATATTCTGGCAAACAACTGAAAATCGATCAGCTGAAAGAGCATACTTAAGTTGAAGATGATGTTAAATTCAAATTTGGATACGGACTAGGCATGCACAAACTATAGTGTTGCTATGGAATTATTTTGTTTGATTTGCTCAGACAGGAGCTTTGATTTCAAAGCGGTTGAGTGCCTTCTATCAACAAAACATACTGCTGCTCAATGCATGCTCACAGTTGATAGGTATGTTATATTGACGGCTATTTAAGATAGATTTGTAGATCATTATATATTTTTAATAGTTTGGAAGGAATAAGAGCCAAGTTTTCCATAGCAGCATATATGAGTGTCACTCATTCATATCAAATTGTCAGTGTGATCTGTTCATTATAAAATTTGTTTGAGGAATATGTGACTGAGCAAACAAGTTACTATCTAACCTTTTTGTGCATGGCTTGTAATTGAAATTCCTGATTGCATTGGTTCAATGGTTCTTTTCTTAGTTAATGTCTCTTTTCAGCATTTCCGGAACCATTAAGTTCTTATTTATATTTGATTGCCGTCCGTGTTGGGTCCGTTGTCAGCTGTCAGTCCCGGTCCAATGAATTCACCGTATCTCGTTGTCAAAGTACCACTCCTCGTCATGTCCCGTACCTGTCGGCCGATTCTCATCTTGCACCAGACCCAGGAAGCGGAAAACTCGCATTCCCTCCGATAGTTAGTATATGACCGCATCACGCAGTCCCTATCGCTGGTGGCAAATATGTGTGGTCCCAGAGGTCTCACCACGTCAGGCCTTTTTGCTTAGCGGTGCCAAACAACTCTGACGCTCTTGTCAATAGCATGCTCTAGGTCACTGTAAGATCATTTATAACGGTGTGCGACAACTACCTCATAGAAACGCGCACTCTGTTATGCGCGGATCACTGACTCCTCATTAGCTCATTTGACACATTTCTGAGTCAGCAATGTATCAGCGTTTTGTGCCTCCAAGACGGGTCCGCGCAACATGGCTTTTTTAGCGTCTGTTAATGCACACGCATGTTCACTGCCAAACCTAACTGCGGTGACAGTCGCACGACAGTCATCGTCGCCTGTTCTGAGAGCGCCCGGCGTATCCATCCGCATCCCCGGCCGGTCCCGACGGCAAACGCCAGGAAGCCGGTTATATGGGGTCATGCAAGGCTGCAGAAACAGCAAGTAAAGCCGAACATAAGCTACAACACAAGCCCTTTAAGCTTACATTCGCCAGCTGGCGTTTTCGAAATAACCTTTTTAAGACAACCAGTCTAAGAAAACCAAGAAAGTTAAGACAGTGCGGTATATTAATTTTAGAAAAATGTCATTGACCAATAGTGTAGGTCAGAATTAAGTATAATGATATCTATAGAACATGTTTGTTTATTTAAATGCGGCACCTGTCCCTTGTCCCTGCCAGTTGACGTTTGGTTTACATTTTCCTTTGGCCAGCTCACGTTTCGGGGAGAACCACTTTGGTAATAAATGGTCCAAAGGAAATGATAGCACTCTGGAAAGTTTTCACTGTCGGAAGCTGCTAATAAAAACTGAATTGTGTCGCGATCTTTGTAAGAAGTAAGTATGATGCAGTGGCAGCTATGCTCGTTGATCATGTCAGCTGACGTTCTGCTTAAAATTGGGTCACGGCAGGGATATATGTTCAATCAGTAATCTGCTTATTTCAGGAATGGAGGACTAAACATCAATTCAACCATAATTATTTTGATCCAAGCTGTTCACGACATTCTGAAGCACTGGTCATAGAAACCCCGGAGCCCGCGCCCCACGGAACATTGCAATTTTATTTTGGTGATCTACTGAGGCGCTGAGGAAGCAGACATACGTGAGGAAGATAAAATGTTTTATGTTGCTGATTAGATAATCAGGAAGCCATGCTTCATATTTAACAGAGAGACCAAACAGCAGCGCGCGTGAAATTATTCGTCCATGCCTTTTAGATAGTTAGCTCAATTTTACTAAACCGTATCAATGCTAAGTTATGATCTTTCAAATCATTCACATATTCATAAAACTTTTCTGAGGTTATCGGCATTTTTTTATCTGAAGTAATTTCCCTGACTTCCATTCGTCGTAGTGGTTTGATTTGCTCTTAACAGTACCCCTGCAACGACGCGACAAGAAACTGCCCAGACTGAACTGCCTAACATATACCTGAAATATTGAGCTGAGAGACCTGGTAAATGTGCAGGGTGCGTTCTTCTCTACTGATTACGCCCCGTAACCAGCTTTTCTTTCAAATTCGAGAGATGTGGCTGGAAGGTACCGGTCGGTCTCCCCAGAAAACGCCTTCCCGCACGCCTTTGGCCATGCCGAAGCTGCTGCACCCCGATATGCATCTAATTTTGTGCCCCAAGAATGCAAGCATGAAATCACCCATCCGCGACCATTCAAAGCCCGAATCACAGCTAGGTGACAAAGGGAGAGGTGAAGAGCCTTTGTCTTCAAATAGGGAACAGGTTGCACGTCACCAAAGCTCACTTTACCCTCTGGGTTATTCACGATGTTATTCAATATTCACGGTGAATAACTCGTAAGCTACCTTTTTCAAGGGCTCCCACTCACCACTTGTGCACGGCCATCAACTTAAGGCACTCCAAATGTGGTCTGATTTGTCGGAGCAGTTAATGTATGCTGGTGAATCTCATCATCTAGCTACGTCGACGTAAACAGAATGCATTCGGGAGAATAACACAAGTTTTGTATGTTCGTAACTTTGGTGACGTTTCCCCTGTCAGTTGTTCGAAATCTATCATGGGTTTCACAAACTACCGCTAAAGAATGTCTTGCCATTTCTCTTCCGTTTTCCTTCAAAACCATCACAAATGTATGACTGAAAACTGTTCAGAACTCAGAGTCCAAGGTTAAGATTTTTTCACAAAAGACATATCCAATAAAAAGATAAGAATATGTGTAATGCACACTTTTCGAGCTCCGCCCCCTCTCCCCCCCCCCCCCCCCACACTAAGACGCACAGGATTGCCCAGGTGCTCCACCTTTACGCAGTCAGCGGCCACTTAAAATATTTGCTCAATGTGCAGGCATGGGAGTTCAAGAACGTGGGTTTTAAAACAGTTAGAAATTACAACAACAAAAAAATGCTGACCGCATGATGTTGATGCAGTCCGAGTAATTATCATATTATCGGGATACTTAGGACCACTGCCAGCCACGCAAAGCGAAATAAATATCCAGAACACAAATGTTACACATACCTTCACTGCATCAGTTTCTAATTACGACATATGTAGTTTTGCTCCTACCTTGCCACAATGCAACCGGAGGCAAACGTATGTACCCCACCGTACCTCAAATGTATGCACCAATGTATGCGCCAACTTACCTAAGACCGAGGCAAAATAACCAATTGTGCCAAACAAACGCATGGCTTGCTGATCTTGAGTAGGTCTAGTGAACTATGCCATAGATTATGTAATAAGCCCAAACGAGGAATACCTGGGCGTTATACGTCTCACTGTCGTCCGCGCAGCTCAATGCGCACCATCACCACCTCCATATTTCACAGTAGCTTAGTGCGTTTTGGGAACGCAATCTACAGACCGACAAACGGCGTGAAGATGGGCATCTGCAGCGCATTACCTCTAGCAATGACCGTCATACACTAAGCCATAGTCATCTAAGTCACAGTTTCGTCCCAATGTGGTCTAAGACCAATACTGCACACTTCAAACACAAACATTCAGTGCACAACTGCATTCGTTCATCAACTTAGACCTGTGCTCGTGCGACATGCAACTAATATAAACGTGATCATTCACGTTTTGACCGCAGAATTTGGAGAACATGTTAGGAAGGTAGGGAAAGCAGCTGTCCTTAGAACTTGTTACCTGTGAATTTCTGCAACAGCGGGACCCGTCTCACTCCACGCCATACACGCAAGCGCTGAGGGGTTGCGAGAAACCCTGTGGTGCCGGCTTTAAGCGCCACTTGCTGCTGACGCCAAGCGCCAGCGTCACATGGCGTTCTCCCTGCGGCTTAACCCATTGGGAGCCCATATCGCAATGTACTCAGAGCACAGCCGGGTCCAATGTCTCAGCATGGCGCGGTGAAGTGGCCAGTGGCCTCCCACCAGGCTGGCGAGCGGATCGGCGGCGCTTATGGCCCTGATCGATGGCCCCATCAGGCCCTGCCAGCACTGCAGCCGGCGCCCGAGTGCGTGCTCTGCACTCGAGGCGCCTGTGAGTAATCCCGTGGGTACGCCGGATTTGGCGACACGTGTGTCAGGAATCGTGTCGCAGTTATGATTAGGACTAACGTCAGCAAGAAGAATGAATGCTCGTGGGAATCACGCGCGTGGATCAGACCGCCCCCGACCTCCTGGAGTCACGCGATCGCCCATGTCCTGGTGGCGTCAGGCGGGTCGGTGACGTCACTGGACTGCTCCGGACTGTCTAACGGCGGGGTGGGCGCGGTGAGGCAGGCGTCAAATGCTGCCACGACGGCTCGAACCTAAAGTCGGGGAGCGCCTTGGCAATAGGACAATTCACGACCACATCCAGCATAGCAACGTCATCATTCTGACTGCTTGGGGGGGCGATATGCTTTGCTTCTCAGGACGTGTTTTCTAGGGCTGTTACGGAGCTATGCTTGCATTTATTTCCGATCCATATTTATTGCGGTGTACAATGCAAAGGTACGTTACATAGATCACAGATGAAGAGTCCTGAACTGCATCACAGTCATATCCTTACGAGTGCACTCAACGACTATGTTACCAAATTCGTCCATCCCAATGGCCCAATTGGCTAACTTGCTCTCCGATTCACCCACCGCGGTGGGATCGGTTCGAGCCACTTCGGGTATTCGCTTTTTGACTCTGACTGCGATCGTCTGTGGCCGGTGACAGTGGCTGCGATAAAGGTCAGGTGACATCAGAGAGCAGGACGGACCGCGCCGAAACTTGCGGTACGTCAAGCTTTCGCCAACAATTCTGCCTTTGGACGGGAATTTTACGATTGAATATTAGGGTCAGGGCTTGCGCAGCTCGTGCTGCCCAGCGTCCGCACTCATCCCAGAAATGCATCCAATCACAAGCTCGGAGTGAATCTGAACAAAATTTAAGCAAGCCGGAAGCGTAGGGACACTTGGCCCAACTCGCT
The DNA here is from genome assembly GCF_011947565.3 of Pollicipes pollicipes. NCBI lineage: Eukaryota > Metazoa > Arthropoda > Thecostraca > Pollicipedomorpha > Pollicipedidae > Pollicipes > Pollicipes pollicipes. Next base: position 63,061,787 of record NW_023597054.1, on the reverse strand, counting down.
GGTTGTCTTACCAAATAAATAACCTACTAATTCTTGTGTCTTTAAGACCTCAACACGCCCACCTTAATATAAGCTACAGAAAACTGCATAGCACAGGAATCAATGGCTAACGAGCATGCCAAAGAGCATAAGCTTCTTGCAATAGACAAGACACTTTACAGCGTATCCGCCTCATGGTGCAGAGTTATCCATCGGCATGCCGATTCAAACTATGCCATGCCACGCCTTAACACATCGTATCCAGAGCTTGGCTTCCTAACGCTTTGTAACAGGCGAAACAACAAATGCACTCCAAAATTGGAGGCAGTTCTTTAAGGACACACAAAAATGAAATAAAGTGATCATCATAGGGTAAGGGGGAGGAAGATGCCCCAGAAAGTGCATTTTTCTGAATATCCTTTGTCCTATCTTACTACCATTGCAAGTGCATTTATTTGAATTATTCTTTGAACGTTTTTACTGATCTATTTTTACTGATCACTTCCCCTTTTTCATTTCATACGCTTCTCGGAAGTGATTTTCGACAAGCCCGCAAGTGGGGCGTCTTGCCCCACCCCCGGGGCAAGACGCCCCGGGGCGTGGGACAAGAAGCCCGGACCATGGGGCAAGAAGCCCCGGGTATTAGGGCAAAGTATTTCACCAGGAATAGTACCCCATCTAACATCAAAAGTTCATGTCCGGGCTCAAACAGATTTTGTATCTGCCTACAGTTATTAAACTAAGTATTTCCACCTTGTAGATATCACCTTCCTCAACATCAAAACAGATTAGTATCAAAACAACCAACGTTTATTCAGGCATACCTTCACTGAACGGTAAGCGAACAGTAACGGTGGCTGATGCGGTAGCGTGTCTGGGTTACTACCACGTAAGAACAACTCACGGCAGTGGTCGCAGATGTACACCGTCTGAGTGTCATCTGCATCAGTGCGCGGAACACAAGCCCATCCTTTGCAGCTCCCACACTTAATGCCCTCCTCAGAGAAGAAGAAACGCATTGAGCATATCAGGCATGTCACGTCTTTCTCGGAGTCCGGCACTGACTTCTTTTTCGCCGGCTTTGTTTTAGTGCCTTTTGTTTTCTTGGGGTGGCTTACAAGTAGCTTCTCTTTGGACGGAGATAAAGTTAAGACTGCAGACTTCTCCGTTTTACGGGTGCGTTTTCTTTTGTCTGCCTTGGGTTTGCAGACGCAATCCCTCTGCTCGCTGGAGCTCCTCCGCTGGGACCAGCGCCGTTTACCTCGCCAGCTCTCCCGCTGCGACCAGCGTTACCCTCCGCACCAGTCCTCCCGCTGCTACCTGCGTTACCCTCCGCGCCAGCTCTCCCGCCGCGACCAGCGTCATCCTCCGCGCCAGCTCCTCCGCTGAGGCCAGCGCCGTCCATCTCGCCAGCCCCTCCGGTGTGACCAATGTCACCCTCCGCGTCAGCTCCTCCGCTGGGGCCAGCGCCGTCCATCTCGCCAGCCCCTCCGGTGTGACCAATATCACCCTCCGCGCCAGCTCCTCCGCTGGGGTCAGCGCCGTCCATCTCGCCAGCCCCTCCGGTGTGACCAATATCACCCTCCGCGCCAGCTCCTCCGCTGGGGCCAGCGCCTTGCACCTCGCCAGCCCCTCCGGTGTGACCAATATCACCCTCCGCGCCAGCTCCTCCGCTGGGGCCAGCGCCGTCCATCTCGCCAGCCCATCCGGTGTGACCAATATCACCCTCCGCGCCAGCTCCTCCGCTGGGGTCAGCGCCGTCCATCTCGCCAGCCCCCCCGGTGTGACCAATATCACCCTCCGCGCCAGCTCCTCCGCTGGGACCATCGTTGCCCGCCGCGCCAGCTTCTCTGTAGGGGCCAACGCCGCCAGTTCTACATCCACTGGGCCCCGCTTCATCCGTCAGCTGCGATGGTGCGTAGTATTCCTCTGTGAAGACGTCTTGGTCGAACGGCCGAAGACCGGTCACTTCGGAGCCCTTGATGGCTCTTTCGGCTGTTGCCATCCGGTTGAACGCTTTGCCGATCAGCTGCCCAATCTCGTAGACGGTGACGCCTCTGCCTCGGCTCGTCCGCAGGTAGTTCTCTGCCGCGACGTTGTAGCCGGCTTTGAGTGACTTGAAGACGGTTCGGCCGAGAGGTTGCATCTTGTGCAAAGAATGCGGTTACAGGGTCAGCATATGTATGTGGTGTTCCCTGGCGTAGAGGATGGCAGGAAGACACTTGTGGGACTGGTGTTCATCCAGTGTGATCAGCAATGGTTTTTTTATGCTGCTTTGCGGCCACTGCTGAAAGTGCACCAGCCACTTCAAAAACAGTTCACCGTCCGCCCATCCTGAATGGCTGGTACCAGCGATGGACCCTGAAGGAGTTTTATTCATGACTTTGTCCAGCAGACGCTTTGTCGGCCAGATGATCATCGGAGGTATGTAATGTCCCGCGGCAGCAGCAACTGACACAAGTTCGCCTCTCTCCGCGCTAGCCAGCGCTCCGACGCAATTTTTCCCACACTTGGCCAAAACCTTTGAAGGTGTCTGAACAGTGGTAACACCAGTTTCGTCCATATTCTAAACCCGCCAGCTCTCGAATATGAACTTTTCAAGAAGATCTTTATGGATCTCGAAAACCTGAACATTTCTTTTTTGAAACCTTTCTTTGTTGAAGCCAATCACCCGATGGATGCTGGTTCCTTGCGGCTTTCTAAGGCTGATGCCTAGGTTGCGGTTCAGAAAGCTGCATAGCCATTCTTTTTCGGCAGATCCATCTCGAAACGGATGCGGGAATTTCATACGTTTAGCCAACTGAAATGCCAGCTTCCGTACGTCTACGGTAGTCAAGCCAAAAAGGTGACTTCCCATCGCAAGAATGTGTTCTTTGAGAGCCATTTCCACATCAGAAGGGGAAATTGTGTTGTACCTTCCAAGATGCCGCTCTCCCGGACATTTCACGTCACCGTCGCGATGACGTCGGAGCGTTCTAAGTGGCGCACCATATTTACGTGACACCTCCCGCACACCCAGCCTTTTTTGAGGTCATCCCAAAATTTTCTAATGGCAATTTCGCCATATTTCATGCGCTGCGCTTTTTGCTTGTATGTCCGCACTGTGCCTGAAACAAAAAGACATTTTTAATGCACAATTACAATATAAACAACAATATGCTGTTAACTTTAATCACATTTCTAAGTTTAAGAGATGAATCAACTGTCAATATCATTATCTTCCTGCAATTGCATTTCCTCAAAATTCTGTCGCTGAAAAGTTCCAAAATAGTTACACGGATTAAACTATGGTCACCTAGTCACTAGCCGATTTAACAGAAAATTGTCACTAAAACGCACAAATGGCGCGAGACACCCCGTGGGGCTTATTACCTCACGACCAACTGTGGCGTTTTGTCCCGACCACTCATTCGGATAGAAAGCGGCGCCAAGAACGAGAACCAACACGGATTCAACACCGAGTAGTAAAGCAATTTTGGGTTCAAATTATGATCTCTAGATATGTATTAACGATTCTGAACTGTAGTGTGGTATAAACAATTGCCTTAGCTTGGCATTGGAACCCAAAAATGGAAGAAAGAAAAAAACACTCGCAAACACATTTTTACCCTTATCTCTCCAACGCGATCCACCAGGCTCGTCGCTACCTGCCAGCGTGCTGATCCCATTTTGTTTGTTTAACATAGCAGAAAGTGTTTCCCCGGAACTTTTTAAATTCTAAGATATCTTGATCGGGCGTTTTACCTCGGCGGGGCCCCTTGCCCCACCTTACCCTATATGTACGCAAATTTTCCCCGAATTCAGGTGGGCTGATGCCAAGAAAAAACGGCAGGTTCTTTAATAAAACTAAACTGCGACGAATGACTTGTTTTCTATTGTATTGGCCGGCCGGTGCGTCCATGACTTTCGTCGGCTATTAACTTTTGCTGTACGGGAGTTTTTTCACCTTCGCCCAGCGGGGGATCTCGTGTTAAAGTGGTGAAATTAACACTCTTTAAGACCCCCTATTATCCCGTGAACTAAACATGATACGAGAAGGCAAATGGCAGCATTCCATAACTCTTGGAAAATTATATCAGCCAGCCACTAATAAGGCGTAATCTTATTTTACTTGCGATATATGATGTCAGATCAAAGGGGTGAAGACCGTTGTTGCCTTGATTCGTGCGGCCGTACCAAGAACTCGACACGCCCTAACAGTTGGGAAAACAGCGTTGGAAATGATGTCCCAATGGTGCCACGACTTCAGTGCCACGACAAAGGCTCCTGTCGGCAGGAGTGCTACGACATCAGTTATGCGCAAGGTTACACTTCTACCGCAAAAGCTTACACAGATGTTACTTATACGGGACATTCTTCCTGCTGCAAAGGCTTTTACTTGACGTGATTGCTACACCATATAAGTTGTATACCGTGTACATTGGACAATCATAGTTTTCAAACATGGGCTTCGGGAGGGCTGAGAAGTGCAAAATGATAAAACGTACCCCAAAGATATTTTCCCACATGGGTTTTTCCCTGGTCCGCATGGTGCACCATGTGGGCCGCGGTGCGCATGGTGCGCCATGGTCTTTAAGGATGGGAGGGATCCTAATCTGATCGTGTAAAAGCGGCCTGAAAGTGTTCTTGAAGTGAATATTTCATTTCACTAATATACGTTTTCCAGCGTGAGTGCTTAGAAAAATTTAACAATGGCAACAACGATGGGAACATTTTGGCATATGTTCCTCCAATGAACTCATAACATGTATGAAACGCTATGCCCCCCCCCCCCCCTCACCCATCCATCCAGCTCTCCAGACAAACAGGGATACCTCTGTTTGGCGCGCGCCGGCGTTGTAGTGTCTCAGAACTCGCATAGTTGAATATTATTAGGGCTTGAAGGAGACAACGACACGCTTTTTATCGTCCGTTTTTGTGAATTTCAGTTGAATAACCGAAAAGTAGGGTGGATGTTTGGGTGACACTTAGACACAACAGTAACGAATGGTAGGTACTTACGCTAACCAATGAGATCGCACACTTAGAGCAAAAACATCATTGGGGCAGCATTTCTGCAACGTTGTTAATTATTATAATAACATTTGAGTATTTCTAGCTGAAGTTAATTTAAGGTCAGCGATCTAAATGGCAGAGAGCAGCTTCAAAACGGCCTCCACTCATCCGAAAGAATTATGTCAGAAACCAACAAAAATGCATGGTGCAAAGATGAAGAAAAATGAACGTGCGATACAAATTTTATTATCGCATACAAAAATGCGATGATTTTGGCCGAAAGTTCCTGGACCACATAAAAAGCCAAGGTGTCGTTTCATATGGCTATAAACGTCACCCGTGCTTGTTGACAACCGTGAGCGAGTGCCCCGTCTCGGGTGACGATCGACCTCCCGCTGGGGGCGGGATGACAATATCGCTGGCTAATCTGCCGCTCGTGTTACAATCCTGATGTGTTTATATTTCTCGTTTGAGGGTTGCTGGAGACAGGTAGGATTATGGACGAACCAAAGCACGTTAGAACGGACCACTGTGTCGGATCGGATTGGAATTTGACATTATGCTGCACTTGGACTGCTTGTAATCGGTTTAAAAGCATTAACGCTAGTCATTACACTGTGGTGTGATTTTGTATCCCCATATTTGTAGCCATGCGGTGTAACGTGGGCATTAAAATGATGTTGGATATGCTATTGTATTGATATCATATATTATATATGATATATATTGATTGATATGATGTATGACATCATGATTGTACCACGGTGCGCAGTCCAGGTCACGTCATATACAGGCAGGGTGTCGCACGCTGGATACACAGTATAATAGTTGCAGGAAACGAGCATAATCTTCTTCATTTCCCGTAGATTAAATTTCACAGGACGCGGGATATGATGAAAGATCGGCCGATGTCGGAAAAATACTGCCTTCAGATGGTCAGATCTGGCCATAACGGTACAGCATATCGGAAGGTAGGGAGGAAGGTTTTGGGCAGCGTAACGTTAGGTTCTGGTGTGGCTGCAAACCACGCTAAGACTTCAAGAGCAAATAAAGACCTTAAAGCCGAATATCGCTCGGTTCCTCTCAGGCTGCGCACAGACCTGTTACATTTGCGCATTTCTAGCTTAATTTCAGACTAAACGGTTACTTTTAACAAAGCGTAGGCAGGGATGGTGCGGTGAGGGAGGTCTCCCCTAGCGTCACCAGTGCGTCACCAGTAGGAGGGATGTTTGAAAATGGTCAAACACGCCCCCGGGTGGCCCACTGAATACCCTTCGCTTGGGGGTAGAGATCAATTTAATCCCAAAGAAGATCTCCAAATTAAGATAGATAGAGACACAACATTTGCAGGGTGGGTTTGCCAAATACCAAATTTAAAGTTTATAAATCATGACTTTGTGAAAAATAAGTTCTAACAAGGCCAAACTCCAGATTGGTGCGCAAGTGTCCCAGGGCTCCTTATGCAACAGCCGTAAACCTAGATGCCTATTCTAAGAAAAAGATCACTGGTATCCATTTAAGGTCAGTGATCTTGTTTGAACTTACGAGGGTGAAGGTGACCAAAAAAATACGAGATTACTGTTATTTTTCCATTCAAATGCTTATCAGGGATTACCCCATGCGGTATGTTCCCGAAGCAAAATATTGGCCAGGGCCATTTTAGGTCAGTGACCTAATCTGTCCTTTAGAAAGCCCATGGAACTTGCTTGTTACGGTCCTTGCAATAAATAGATTCGAGATGAGCACCAGAAACTCCTCCATGAAACAGGCTCTCCAGTAAAAAAGCAGGTTAGTTTCGACCTCAGTTTCAACCTCAGTCTAACGTGCATTTGTCATCAATTGTTAGTTGTGATGGTATACATTCATAACAACCAACACAAAAAAAAAACAGTTTTCAGCACCCCAGCCAGTCGGTAGTTTGTAAGCCCGAACACTCTCTTCAAACGAGCTCGCGTGCATAAGTTACATGGCTGCAGCCGTTCGTGGCGCGAAGGCCCCAGCTTACCGTTATTGGGCCTACCAGATGGCAGGCAGCAATATGGCCACGTCCGAGGATCTGCTGTTATCCGGCCTAACGCAGCATGGCTTCCTACCTTAATTTCATGTTTCAGCTCGCTAGCGAAGCCGCGGAGCTAGCGCCTTAAGCCGCCCTAACGGAATGTGCTTAACGGCAATGAAAACAAACTGCCGCCGCTACCAACACCTTTGCGAGGTTATATTTCAACACGATGTGTACTGATGACCGCAAGCAAAAAAAGGAAATTAGCAGGCGTGCAGACAGATCATTCGTGCGAGCTGCGCTCAAGGCTGAAGTCTGATCATAAATGCAATGAGCACGGCGATTTCATTAAATCTTAGTGTTACAGCCTACTGACCTGAGCGTCATCGTGAATAAGTAGACACCGAAGCGTTTTCCGGCTAAAGAAATGTCGGGTAAGAAACTGTAACTGTTGAAAAACTATAGCTGTGTAGAAATGTTGGGTAAGAAACTATAGCTGTGCAGAGATATTGGGTAAGAAACTATATCTGTTGACCGGTGTTAGGTTGCATATATATGGCATCTCGGTGTTACTATAAACATGAATAACAACGCGGTTATTAATGTAATGTGCTGTAACCATGTCGGCTGTACATTTTCACGCGGGAGGATGGGTTTTCCTTAAGGCAGTCCCCAATAATTAGAAGGGTGGGAGGTATGCCTGGAGTCACACGTTCCTAATGACCACAAGAGGCAATATCTACTGTGGTTTAGTGAAATGAGCTCCTCTCGTGCGCCGATTAGATCGACCGGCGGTATTTGCGGTCTGCGGCTGATCTGGGCCACGTTCAGGCCGCACCGGACCACCGGGAGGGGCTGTAGTCACGTGCGGGTTCTGGGCTGCGACAACGGCAGGGCCTGGTCATCTCGAGCAGCGGGCCAAGCCGCCTCCGCCCACGTCGGCTCCAGTCTGCTTGACCTTTTGGTGCCAGTCCCCGAACCGCCGCCAATTTCGATCGTCAGTCGCATCGCACGGTGCAGCTCGTAGACCTTTCTCCGGCCGGCTGGGAGCACTCGACACTGGAACTGCAGGATCGGCAATGATTCGACTCGCTTTCACCTTCTTCATAGCGTTGCCAGGTGAGTGCCACGGCTTGGGTAGAGCTGAGAATGCTGCTGATGCTATTTCAGGTTGTTATTGCTTTGCAGTCCGTCCAAGCATTAGAGTAACGTAAAGGCTTAGATGCGTTTCTCATTTAGAAGGCCGCAGCTAACACATCCAGAACTTTACATAATTTTTCGAGGAGGGTTGGGGGTGATACATCCTCATCCCCAGTACACAAGTATGCACTCCCAATGGCGCTAGTGCGATTTAACATGGACTCGCAATTGGAGCACACTGAATTATAACTATTATGTACCTGTGCATTACATGCCTTCATAATTCACGAATGAAATGGCTGGAATAGGGTGCATGCATCATTTTTCTTCAGAAAGATATCTGTGCAAAGGCAAACAGTTGTCTCAATTCACAAGCTAAGCCTTTGCACGTTATTTCCGATTTTTCGTAAAAAGGGTGCAACCTCCTGCAGACAAAAACATTATTTTGCAACAAACGTCTTTCCACAGATTGATATAGAGAAGTTGGTTGCATGGCTGATAGTACAGAATTGGTAGGGATGTCCAGAATGCATAATACATTTTTGCCATCATCCGAATGAAACGACACTGGGCTTGACGTCCACTTATCCTCTCAAATTTTTCATAATCTAGCACGCACTCTATCATATGATGCAGTTTTTCTGCTGTACAAGTGAAATACCCACTCTAGTCTCACTGCCTAAATCTTCATTTTTTAAAATTAATAATTGAGAAGAGGGCGCTGCGTAACAATAAAACGTTGTACAAAAGGGTGGCATCGCACATGCCATCGCATCGCACATAGCTGTCCCGCTTGAGTCTTCTGCACAACTTGCTGCTTTAAAAAAATCATACCTGTCTTCAAAAAGACTGTTGGAAAGTCGCGGTACAGTTGCAAACAGCTTTCTTATCATATGCTCATAAAACGCATTTCATCTCTGCGCTCTCTGATCTCCGACTTCATGCACTCTGGAACCTCATTGTAAATCAAACACAATCTAAATGTTGGCTTACAGTAATATTAGCCCGGAATATTAGGAATGTGCAGCTTTCTCGTCTTGTTTTGTCGTTGTAAAGCTTTCTCTGCATCTGATCTTGTTACTTGTAATTGCATCCGTCCCAGCCATATAGCCGTCTGCGTATAGACTGCGCTGGTCGGCAGGTATTGCCTCACATGTGGTGCGAGCAGTGCCTTGGCGGCGTTCTTCAGAACGACGCGTGATTGGTTGCCGCCATGTTCTTCGATGACGGACATTAAACTTGGGTTTTCAATCGCCATCAGGATACGACCATGTCGCTGCAGCGTGGTCACGCAGACTTGAGCCGGGCCTCAGTCATTTTCATCTCCATTTGGTTCGAGCCTGGACGAAGCATAGCCAGTCGAAGGGTCCTTTAAACTTCGTTGGTTATCTGGGACGTACTTCATCATGCGATTTCAGGTTGGCACACCTTTACAAGTTATGTTGCAGGTAAAGAAATGTGTTCGCGATCAGCTTTGCCATTAGGTCGTACAGCTGATTGCCATAGGCAGGGCCATAGGCAACGGCAACTCATTGACACGGCCAGACCATTGCAGACTGCCGTTTGATGATTTTTTCAGAACTGTGGCATGTGTTGGACGAACCTCACTATTTCTATCCCTAGAAAAAAATTGTCTAAGTTACGAAGGGTTAACAAGTATGGCCTCGAACATTTCGCGGCGCGATAGTCAGGTTCTTGTCGGTCGGCACTTATACATTTCTTGCGAATCACATACACTCAGACAAACACCTCTTGTTTGGATATTTTACTGCGTCAGCTGGAAAAGGGGCTGGATGACGTGAACGGAGCCTACCACTTTTCTTCAACCTCAAATCGCACATCGCACGTTTCGTATGCTGATGTCATCGTATCCGTATCTCTGAGTCTTGCTTTTGTCGGACTGAACGGAAATGACCATCATACATCCAGTCACTATTGGTCGCGTACCAGCAGTCAGACGAGTTGAATAAGTCACAACTTGGTTATTCTCGAGTGCTGTAAAAATGCATTGGCATCATCGTTTGTTGTAGAAATTTAATCATTACTTCGCTTCAGATTTTCTCAAAATAATCATCCAGGCGCAGGTGTTACTTCATGTTACGTTCTGACTGTGCGTGTGGGGTGGGGAAACCAAGAGTCAACTATACAAAATTAAAAACAGGACCTACCCCGCTGCGAGAGTAATTAGCAGCTCCAAAAAACATAATATGACTCCTGCTCTAAATTCCCTTGGATGAGCGAGGATCGAGGGCATAGTGGCACATCGCAATGTGATTAAAGTGTTCAAGGCGCTAAGGGAGGTAGGTCCGTCTCACGAGTTCCGTTCGCTTTTTGTCCCACGCGCCGCTGTTTCGACCCGTGAAACGCTCGCCTCGGGCAGCGGTAGTCTGCATTTGCGCAGGCATCGTTGACCGCCACACAGATGGTGTTTTCGCATCGGATCGCAGCTGCTTGGAACCGCATGCCAGCGTACGTCTGTCATGCTACAACACTGAGCGCGTTTAAGATCGCCATGCGTGATGTGATTTACCACTGACCGCTGATATGGTCCGGTCCATATATATTTTTGTTTTAACTCTTTGACAATTTCTCTTACCATTTTATGGCATACTTTCAGTGTGTTCCTTTTCATACTACACCTCTTGGCACGCAATTCGAAACATGACTTGAAAACGTAACAGTCATCTCGTGGATGGTTTCTAACGTACAAATGCTGGCACTAGTCCGGCTCTGCCGCGTCGTTTGGACATGCGGTTGGTATCCTGAGCTAGTATGCTGCATTCAATCAACAGGTTTGTGAGGCGTTTGGTCTGTGCATTGCCAATCAGAATTGTCTGATATGGCTTAACTGGCCGTATCCTTAAAACAATCTTCCCAACCGCAGCGCATCATGTGAATTCACTTGGTGCGCTTCATAAGGCTGACTCAGCGATTCTTTTGTCTTGTGTATGCTTTTTTGGTAATTAGTCCAAGGTGTGCGTATTCATCTGAAACAACTCGTTTTATATAACAAAAAATGTGATATTGGTATAAGTTCTGTCTAGAACATCTCACGGATTGGATCCATCCACGGATTGTGTATCAACGCGCAGGTCAGATTGGACCGGGTTAGAAATCACCACCAAAACATACACAAGTACCGTACCGGATTTTCCAAATCACGGATTAAACAGACTGAAAACCAATCAAATGGAAATTATCACTAAATGGTGCCTGAATAGATGGTGCCTGAAATGCTCAATGGAGACATTAACTCAGCACAAAATCTTTACACTAATAAAACACGGCAGCCTGAATTCAAAGGAAAGCACAAACTGGCTACATAGAACATAGCATATTCCATTATTATTATTATTCCATTCCATTCCACACATATTCCAGCCACCCTTTTTGTGAATAGATCACATTAACAGCTTGATATGAATGCCACTCATTAATGCTTTTATGGAAAAAGGGAGCTCTAATCCTTACAAGGTAGCTAAAATATGCTATACTGCACTAACCTGTCTTATCATAGCAAAACTACTTTTCCTTCTGATGTTGCCAGTAATCCCAATTAACCGCAGCGGATGACAGCACACGTCAGAGTTAAGAAATTGGATGGGAACATGTTTTACTGATAGAAAGCACACCATACAGTTTCGAAATACAACCTCCCGTCTGATAATTTTTTAAAAAAATAATTTCGTGGAAGTACTATAGTCTCTGTTTACCTAGTCAGTCAACTATAATTATCGTTTTAAAAACCTCAGCTTAAGCGTACTGCTTCAAATGATCCGTTTCCAGGTGTCTGCTGGAACGAGGATTGATGCACCGTCATGAATTACTATTTGTACCCCCCCCCCCCCCCCGCCGCCAAATGATTTATTTCAGCGGACTAAGATGCTGCCGTCTACAGCTAGGGTCAAAAGGTAACTTTCTCACCCGACGATGACCTGCTTCAGGTGAATTAAGTGCTCTTCTTATCTGGAAAAAGCTTTAGCATCAGGTAGGCACTTACCGATCTGAGTCCTATCTACTCTACTCCCACTGTTATAAACCAGATACAAATTGAAATCCAACAATGCATTGGCTTGCCTGTGATTCCCTTGTAATGATTTAGAAGCCCCAATGCCTTTTAAAAAGAAAGCCAGGAACTCAATGGGGGTTAACATGCCACCCAAGACTGCCCATCCATAAATCGCAAGCAGATTTGGTAATATTTTGGGTAGCTTAAGCGATCATCAGGGTACTTGGCAAGCGGATAGTACGTATATGAGTGTCAGAGCGTCAGCGGTCATGACAGATGTCGGATGACGGGCGACATGCAATTAATTCTCGTTTTATGAATGTAGGAGCATTCTGCATTTCTATCTGAGGTAATCACCGCGCACCAGAAGCTACAAAGTATTTTTAAAACGCTTCACGCTAAAAAAAACCTGGTACATTTCCTAGTGTGCTGAAAAAGCAGACAGAAAGCACAAAGTGACGTACCATTATCGGCATGGATGAAACCGTCGTGTTTTTCTTTGTAAGTGCGATTTCATGCGGCTGCGCGACGCACAACTACAAAAAAGCACGATGGTAGAGTGGGCTAAACCTCAAGGCTCACACAAGGCTTCAGGTACAAGTCTTGTTCTTGCTGCTTACTGCACATCATTTCAGAGTGGACATTGGTTCCTGCTGGATCCCAATCTAATATTGAGCTGCATCTTGGTTCTTGCCACGTGACTGTATGTGCCAGGCTGTATGTGAGCTCTGGCTGAATTTTTTGACATAATGCCAGGCTGAATCTTCGTTCTTGATAGTTACTTTGACCTAGTATCGGGCGGGCTCGTGGTTCTTGCTGGATCTTTCGGCCTAATATGAGGCTGGATCCTGGTTCCTGGTGGTTCTGTTGGTCTTATTCGAGAATGCATTATGGGTTCTTCCTAGTCCCGGAACCAGGAACTAAGAACCAGAAACCGGTTTTTGGGAATAAATCTTTCCAGCCAGGCATATGTAGGGTTGCAAGTTGTATTGGTCAGGTCCAATATACTCATGTGAAAACGAAAATGAAACGCAGGATGGCAGCCCCCTTGTTCGTTTGTCCTCTGGCCGTGATTCAGTGCTAATAATGAAGCTTCGAAGTGTCAAGGAATTTATTTGAAAACCTTGACAACTTAGACGACTGATTGTCCAGAAGTGAAAAGTGCTTGACGCTAAATATCCTCAAAAGATATATAGCAGTTCTGCGGTATTTCTACAGAAAAGGGACACTTCGACGATCCCACACCGAGCGACTGAATCACCGGCATTGTTTTGGAAAGTACTCGACAGATGCCCGCCTACCCTGTTGCAGGTATCCAGGGAATGGCCTGCTTCCACTGTGTCTCCATCAACGGCAGCATGCCCAGCTGCGAGGACCCGTTCTCCAACATCCCGGACACGTTGAGCCCTCGCTGCACGACCACCTGGAAGAACCGACAAGGCTTGTTTCCTTCCTCAGCTTGCATCAAGCTCGCCGGTGTTGTAGGTACGGAAAAAATGTCTGTGGTAAATAGCCATTAACTATCTAATATTGACTGGACTGAACGTATTGAGGGATTGACGTTTTGTGTTGTTTACGATTTATCATATAAGCTTGATTTCTTTCAGTGTCACCGACGTAAACACGCCGTGTGACAGTGAAATTCTTTCTAAGAGTAGACTGTTGGATTCGTACACACCATTCCGTACGTTCGATTCGTACATATTTTCAACTTTGTTATGTGTCACAACTATCATTCCCCAAAAGCACACGTGGGTGGGAGAGATGAGTATTGGAGTTTGGAAACATGTAGTAGTTGACAGAATGTTCGGTTGTTGGTAAAATCCGGACGCAGATATTAAACATCAAATGTCCACTTGTGCAAACATTCGAATGCATGGTGAAAACCTAGTATTTTTTCTTGAAAGTAATGGATACCAATTTTGAGTCTTAATGACAGCTAAGTATGTTATTCGTGTCGTCGATGGAAAGAGATCTTGTGCGTATGGCTTCCGTTTTGCTGGTACAACACTGGTTTACCGGACTCCAACAGTCTCATGTTGAAACATTTCGCGGAAATGCAGGAGCATTGGGCTGGAGCGGTTGTGACACAAAATCTTCCATTAGATTCATGGTCAATATTGTACTTTTTACGTATGCGCAACATACATATCGCTCACATAAAACAATGTGATGTAGGCATGTGGAAAAATGGCGAATTTGTTGTGCTTACCATAGGCAACAATATTCTACCGTGACTCGATATTCTTCCAAGTCCTTTGACAACAAGGGTATGACTTACCCACCATGCATTCATCTGAACGCGTCTTTTCATTCTGAACATGTACGAAGGAGGTTTCAATGTGTTTACCATTATAGTACAATAAGTAAGCCAAACTGAATGCCAAGTTACAATGAAATGCTTTCTCACACATGGCTGCTAAGTGTGTGAATAGGTCGTTCGTGGTCAGGAAATTCCAACGTTTTGATGAATTTTCTAACAAATCTATGTTCTATAAATTGTGGTGTTTTAATGCTCGGTCTGTCGTGTATATCGGCTTCATTCAAGCCCGATTTTCGCCAAGATTATGAATTGGAGCCTTTCAGCAATTCCGCAAGTTGGTTGCTCTGTGCACTAAGAACTCTAATCATGCCTATTTTTAGCACATTTCACGTTGTGCGATAAATGCACCGTTTATGTAGTGGAAAACAAATCAATCAGATGCTTCAACTGGAATGCTGAATTTTCGGTTTGCTTTGCCCAAAGCGCTTAAGCGAAAACAGGTACTCATATACGCAAGCCTATATACAAACGTGCTAAGATTTGCATGTCAACAATCTGCCTTTGTTTATTACCCGTTCCTTGAAGGCGGTTGATACGTGTAACAGTATGTGTTTGAATGCCTTTGTGAGCTTATGTGCGAGCACGTGCGTATACATGCATTCTGCTTTGTGTGTGTGTGTGTGCGTGTGTGTGTGTGTGTGTGTGTATGTGTGTATGTGTGTGTGTGTGTGTGTGTGTGTGTGTGTGTGTGTGTGTGTGTGTGTGTGTGTGTGTGTGTGTGCGTGTGTGCCCGCGCGTGTGTGTGGCTGTGCGTTCGCGTGCGCATGCGCGTGGCCACCTGCCTCTTAATGAATTCGAAAATTCATGATATGTTTTCTACTAATATGTAAAATGATGTTCTTACAGTGATGCAATGGAAATAGAACAATATGCTTTCTAATGTGAGGTGTTCCATTTCGGCCGGGATTTGAGGTTTGCTTTTAGATGAGTAACGGTTGAATACCTGTTATCTTAGGTGCGCCTATTACAAGCTTGGCCTGGGTTATCACCATTCGTTGGCCCAAGCCTCTTGGAAAATACCGCCTTTAGTCAGTTATGGCGTGTTGCTGTTCTCAATTATTTTGACCACTAATTGTAAGAAATCCGTGTTTATCTGTTGCATCAACGTTGAGACCCACACCATTTTCAACAACAAAAAACAACAAAAAGGCGTTTGTGCTACTAAATTACAGATTGAGCACTTATCGCCTTCCAGCACACCTGTTGTTTTTGACACTGCATGTATCGATATATCTCCAACCGTGAAATGGAAAAGGTAAGCTCTGTTGACTGTGTTGTATGAAATACTGCTATCTGGCTATTTTAGTGAAATAGCCCGTGTCCCGCAACCATTTTGCTTCAAAGCGAAAGTATCATCAGTGAAGGTGTTTCCATTAAAAAAGGCGTCCCATCTTTGGATCATATTTCAAAAACATCCTCTAGACCAGTTACTAGAAATCAAGACTAGGACCTCAAGTTATCAAGTTACGCTAGTTACAAGTTACGTCTAATAGTAGCTGTTGGTAGAACCATTTCAGCACGGTGAAGATGCAATGAGGAGACCAATTATAATTATGATCATGTCCAAATTACGCTTTCGGCGTTTCGCTACAGCTTTACATTTTTCCTTTCTTAGTAGACCCAGAGTGTTGCCCTATTCCGCGACGGCTGTGGCTATGACGACGGCGGAGCCGGTACGGCCGTCGTCGTCTGTTACTCCCAGAGGTCAAACTTGAGCCTTTTTAATCCGCACATGGCCGGCCCGCGGGCTTAAAAGTGGCACCTCTACTGGAGTGAATAACGCAAGTAATAGCGTTTGTAATGGCAGTTAATAACTTTTATTGGAAAAATGGTTATATTACTTAATAAGTCTTAAAAATCATTGAAAACAGTTATCGTAATAGCAATGAATAATAAAAATAACAAAATTAATGACGCCAGTAATGGCGTATATGATTGGCGCAGTAGCAGGCGAAGGCCATTAGCCGTGGAGCGCATGGGTTGAAATTTGAGCCAGTGCGTAACTTAAGATCATGTGATACTTTTTCCAAGAGCCAAAGCGCGGTTCAAGAAGATAAATCAAAGCCATAGTTTGATGTGCTGTTGAATTCG
Source organism: Pollicipes pollicipes (assembly GCF_011947565.3). Lineage (NCBI taxonomy): Eukaryota > Metazoa > Arthropoda > Thecostraca > Pollicipedomorpha > Pollicipedidae > Pollicipes > Pollicipes pollicipes. Next base: position 63,045,251 of record NW_023597054.1, on the reverse strand, counting down.
CATGATCATAGGCTCATACTTGTAGATGCTTTTTATCTTATCAAGAGGGTTTCAAGCTTTCGTGGCATTCAATATACAAGCATGCTGGCAACTCACTGTCTTGAAAATATGACAGGTCACAAACTTTAGAAAAACGAGGCAAAAGAAAGTATTGCTTTCATGGAGGTGAGCAGAAAATTTAATGCTCTTTCTTCCACCGGAATGTCTACGTCAAATATAAATTCTAACTTATTTAGAAGGATTTCGAGAAGCCTGGTAGTACACACCAAATTGGACGCGTCTGATGTAATAGTAAGTGAAGGTAAAAAGGGTGCCATTTTTCCTTTAAGGCACTTTTGGCATTACCTAACCAAATTTTAGAGACCACTTCAGAATTTTTTCAGAAGTATTTCATAATCCTTTATCGCATTAGCACCTAATTTGCTACCGCATGGCTTACGCATTTTACCTCAATTCATTTCTATTTGAAATATCACTGTTAAAATTTGATGAACTTTTCCGTAATGACATGTATGTTTGTTATGCTACTTTGGTCGTATTTTACATTGGTTCAACACATTAGGATCATCGTCTGGCTACTTGCGTAACACCTGGGCACTACAACATGCCTGAGCCAGCCTAAGCCGAGGTTTTTGCCTAATGCCTTAGCAAGGACTGAAATTCTGACAGCAATCCGGCGAGAGATCGGCATTCTAAACCTATTTCTTTGGCTTCACCACACGTTCTTCAAATTGACGGATGCCAATGTGTGGAGCGTTGATGCGAGCGAGCAGGCTACGTAATTCACGGATTCGAACGTCCAGTGAGAGCCGGATGAGCTTGACAGCAGTTGGAAAGAAAACCATTTGCAGGCCAAAGCTATCCATCTATGCAATACAGCCATGCATCCATGGCCGATCATGTATTCAGTGCCTGAGCTTCCACAAGTCGCTGTCGCCGCCACTCGACAAAAGACAACTATTCCCGGCGCAAACGCATGTCCAATACGCATCAGCCGCATACAGGTATGCCTTATGTGCTTAAAACACTTGCAAAGCACGTTTCCTCCAACACTTCGAAGCGTCACAAATGCTTCAAAATAATTGCATTCGGTAAGCCGTCATGACCTGCATTTTAAAGTTACACACTATATGATTATCTATCGTGGTTGTAGTTCCTTCTGCGATTTGATTGCCAGTTTGTCAGTTTGCCAGTCAGTTTGATGCTCCATGCATATTGCATATAACCGCCACGGCTGGCTTGCCCTGTCCACCAGGGGCTTGCGGTTCGTATGAATGTTGCAGGATCCGGACCAGCATTGCATTCAGCTCGAGGCGGTTTTATCCCTGCCCTAAGTTATCCCTACTTTATTACACTGAGTGCTACGTCGAAACGACTCCGATATCCACGGCGAACCGTGTCGTCGCCAAAAGCCTGCCTTTAGTTGCCAATTCTGCAAAATGCTCGCACCTCGGCAGCAATAGCATGTGCACCCGCTCAAATGTGTTGCACGGACATCCATTTTGTGTGATGTGTCATGTTTTCGGAGAACCACAATGAAATATACAAAACCAATCCAGTCACCTCAACTCAATTCCACAATGCATTCTACTGCCAGACTGCGACGAGAAAGCTCACATGCCATAGTGTCATGCGTTCTGTCACGTTCCATGTTCCCACTCAGAGACAATAGAACCACGGAACCTGCAACCATGGACAAATAGGCTCCAGTCAGGCAGGTCGTGTTTTGCTCGGCTGGACTGCCTCGTCAGTGGCGTCATTTCCACTGACGCTGCCAGAGATGAGCTCGAGGAATGTTGCCTGAGAGGTCAAATGGGATCGCGTTTGTGCCAAGCATGCATAGGACTTGGACTTCAACCTGCAACTTGAATTTAAGGTCTTGTTTTATGTGACCCCATTTGGAGTCTGCTCCATCCAACAGTTGTGTATAGTGGACCATTTTGATGTTATGTCATGTTTTTGGAAACTTGCGACTCATTGCATGAGACATCCCAAGGATTCGACACTTAATGTCCTGTAATAAACAAAGCTGCAAGTGCTCGCATGTAGCCTGCTTGTGTTATACGTTGTCGTGGTGCTCTGCGAGACATGCGACTGATTTGCCTCGTGCCAGTTCAGGTGGAGCACCTGCCCTGCGAGATACGTGTCCGGTTGGCCTGGTTGACGGTTGAGACGATGCACCTACCGCGCAAAGTTCGTGGTACGTTGACCTCGTCGACAGCTCGCATCTGATCTGACCTGTGTTGCACGTCACCCCGGCATGTCTCGTTGCCAGCTGAGACCGGTGCCGCGTTCGTGGTGCGCACCTGCTCGGTGGATGGCGCCTCGCTGACGTCAGAGACCGAACTCAGCCGCTCCAGCCACTGCGGCAGCTTTGTCTTCGACGGCGAGTGAGTGCCCGTATGAGCGAGGCGGTGGGATGAGCAGCTTCTAATCATGTCGGCGAGGATGGAGGGAAATTCCAGCTCGCATCCCGGCGATCGATCTTCGAAATCTACCGAGGCTATCTAACATGAGTTGGCTGGAAAATAGCCTGATACGAAAAGAGGCCTCCATTGGAAACTTCATTGAACTGAGATGGGAATTGGGCAAAACGCTGCATGGAATCAAAAGCTTCACAGGGTGGTCCGGCACTTAACGATAGTTACAAGACGGAATGTCAAAATGGTACCGTAAAATTGAAGCATGAGCCGGGCTCATACCGGTTTCATTCCGCACGATGAATGTTACTCTGGCCAACTCTGGCGCGTGCGCCACACTCCGTAGCGCTGAAGTCTGCGTGCGACTCCTGCCCGCCCTTTACGCACCCTGTCCATTCTGTACATGATAAGCTAGAACAAACATAGAAATATAGACAGGTGTCCCTATACCAGATCTTGACATTCCCTAGGTACTTTCAGACTGCATCCGATGGGCACGTGCCTTGGTCAGGCGCGGGCATACTTCGTTCACCGCCTCTATGCAAGTTTCCATCAGGTGATTCAGTCCATGCCATGCTGCGCCACAATATATCTAATGATTTGCATACATTTGACTGCGTATGACTTCGGGATAAATGCACTTGCACGAATAATTTTGACTCATCGTTACTACATCAGCACGATGTGCCAAGTCGGCTTTTATTGCGCTGGCAGCTTACAATGTAATGTTGGTTTAACATCCAAATTATGGTGCATACATGTTTTGCCTCCGATGACATGCATGCACAAAATGGGCCTTCCAAAAAGCGATGTCTTTTATCAAGTCGAAATGCCTCGTTAAGGTGGTTTTTATAGGGGTGAGGGCTTGCCAGGGAGTTTCGCGATGCCACTTTTGCCACTTGTCAGCCACTTTAATTAATGTGTGAAATGGTTTGTGGACAAATTTGGCACGAGTCTCAATGCTCTTTAAAGTGACATAGACCACGAAAGGTCTTTGCTAAGATCACGGG
>NW_023597054.1:63029321-63036821 GCF_011947565.3 Pollicipes pollicipes | reverse complement strand
GATTCCTTCATTTGTTTGTTGATATTTTCCCTTTAGATAACGTTTAGGTGGGCTGCAGAGGACTATGGCGTTAGCTTGGGACGCAGTCAAGTCACGTCATACCGTTTCTTGTTATGCTCCCTTTCCCCGACATAATGGCAAACTCATGCACACTGATCACGAGCACGCCACGCTGTTTTTACTGTCACATGCGCTGTTTTGTCAACACAACCGCAAACAACGATTACATACGCATTTAAGCAGCTTAAAGGAAATGTTCCACGCCTGAAAATGCTGAAGCAAGTATAATATGTGATACAGGAGGCTACAGGCTCACTTACATACAGGCTCACTACAGGCTCTGATACAGGCTCACTTACAACTATTGGTATGCTTTTAAGTGGAAAAAAACTCTAGGCAACAAATTTCTATTTTTTAAAATATGTTCTTCAGTGCGTCATTGTTTGATTGCCTCATCGTGCCCAGCACAACATTGATTAGAGCCAGTTGACAGCCGTTATGTCTGGAAATCACGTCCCCGAACGCCAGACATGAACGACTCGACAACTTTATTTGCTTGGCCTTTATTGTCGTATGGCCATTGAAATAGCGGGATTGGGATGATTGAAATTAATGATTGATGGGAGCGATTGGAATGAATGAAAGATTATTATGGCGTCATGGATGCTGGGTGGCCTGAAATAGTCTGAATGAAATAGTCAGCAGATCTTCGGGGGCGTTTAGCTCAGAAACAGGAAGGCAGGCAAGGTCTTAGGGGATAGGGGCGTAAACTGCATCGAATGATCTTCGACATGCCTATTTCAGTTCAAAACCCATGCAGATTTGGAACACTCCCTTTAATTAAACCGACATGACTTCGATTAGACTGGCAACACGTTCCCCGCTTGAAGATACTGAAGAGGCATGAGATATAATGTCATAAGCTCACTTACAGCTATTGGTGTATTTTTAAGTGGAAAGGACTGCTCTAAACAACACAATGTCTAAATGTTGTGAATATGCTCCTCAGTGCGTTATTGTTTGATTACGTCATCTTACCTTGCACAACATTGTTTAGAGGCAATTAACAGCTGTTGAGTCTATTAATCGTGCCCACGAACGTCAGATATGAAAGACTCGACAACTATATTTTCTTGACCTTTATCGCCGCCTGGACAATAAAATGGCAGGAGTTGAAGGGCATTATTATGGATTAATGGATGCTGGGTGACCCGAAACAGTCTGCATGAAATAGTAAGCGCATCTTCGCGGGCGTGTAGCTCAGAAACAAGAAGGCAGACAAGAAGGTCTTAAGAGGGCAGGGGCGTAAACTGCACCGGAAAATATTTGAGATGGTTATTTCAGTTCAAAATCCCATGTACATTTGGAACACTCCCTTCAATTTAACCGACAGACTTCGATTAGACTGGCAACACGTAGCATAAACGCGCGCAGGCCACACAGATCGTCTGTTCCCAAAAGAGGAAAACTTTTCGCTGGAGTTGAAAAGGGAGATATTGATAATCATTTTGGCAGAAAACCGTGCTGATAAACATAGCGGAAAACTTGGCTTAGCTAATGTGGAGGATTCTATCGTAACAAACTGGGAAAGGTCATGGTCGTGCGGTCCTTCTTTAGGGAAGGTTTTCCATTCGAAGTGCAGATTGACCCGAGATGATGACTTACGTTGATAGAGGTACTTATTGCTGGAGTTAAGTAACGCTTGAAAATAAATACGGCCCTAACTCACACGATCCATCAACGTTTGGTAAAATGTCTGCCATGTTGAACACCTTCGCGAAAGGGTTTATTGCCATGGGAAGATGCTTCAATTTCGCATAAACTCTAGCATGGATCGACATTGTGGCGGAAGCAACCCGCAAAATCAATGCAAAAGCAGTGATATTGTTATGAACTTTGCAAAAGAGAACAGTTCCTTAAATGTTTGGAGGATAATTGATCTCCTTTAAAGGCAGTGCACATCTGAGCGTAAAACCTTGTCTTTGGAGTCCCCATAGACTTTTTCTGACCGTCACTAACTTCTTAGCGCGCAAAAGTAGTGGGCGTCCATAAATTGTTACAAAGGTGTTACGCAACAGATTCCGTTGAAAGACTCCACAGTGGAAGATCTCGTTGGAGGCCCAATAAAGCCTTCTCAAATGGGATAACCTCTCATAGCTGAGGAAAATTAGCATCCCAAAATACTTCACCAAAACAATAACCCTGAAATATTGCGGAACGTCCCCCTAGACACGCCAACGTCTCCTCTTCATGGAGAGGTCATATGATGTCGACTGTGCGCATTTGGAATATGATCCCAAAAATGTCCTCTTAACCCAGGACTGGGAAACTGAGAACAAGGTGCCTCAAAACGTGACATTTTGTACATCAACATCATTCACGACATGTGATGGATATGTAATATTACACATCTCACCGTCAGTGCCATCCGTTGGGATACTAAACTCAAAAGGTAACTAGGTTAAGAGATCATGGTGTTAATAAGATCACTTTTAGAAGTAAGCAATTGCCGACAGGCGGAAAGCAACACCTCTTTTCAAAGTATTTCTCAATACATCAAAATGTTTCTGGGCCAAGGTTTTAATTCTTTTTCCGTCGTTGGGCTGGCGATGAAGTTTATAAAGGGCATTTTTAAACCGCCATCTATGAAACATTTGAGGTATTTTTAACGCATTTCGGGCGCAATTAAAGACACATAAGGTGGAATATCCGCAGACGAGGCCACACCACTCATTGTTCGATTTGAATCAACACAATGACACTGGCTCTCTCGCTCCTAATGGAAATGAGACTGGGTATCAAACGATAATAAGCAAAAAGTTGCTTGCTAACAGCAAAACAATCGTGGCCAAACATGATGACATATGGCTGGTCTCGGATGAAGTTCAGCCCAAGATTGAGACGGCCAACTGGCGAAGATGTATGGCGTCATTTTAACTCAACACCTCGTCTACAGGAAGCACCTCCGACTACCCAAACATCCAAGCTGTCTACAAAACGGCTGTCTGGGATCTCCACAAGCTTCTCGGTCCCTTGTGGCTTCAACGGTCCCATAAGCTCGGTGTGGCAGCAATCTCGTACTTTCCGCTTCTCGCACCACCCAAAGCAACCTGTCGGATCTGAGAGAAACGGAGCTTTATGTAGGTCAGAGGAAGGGGACCACACATATGTCCTACGACAGCCATCCAGCGCACAGCACACACGCATTGTCGAACATCTCAGAGCCCAGCAGCACGCTCCCAACCCACGCGCCTCAGATAACTACCCGCACGCCTCCGGTAACGACTCACACGCCTCCGGTAACCCGTACGTGATCAAGGACGGCTGCTGACCACTATGGCCATCTGTGGAGGTCATGACGAAAGACAGCCTGCGCTATTTTCCAACGCTCGGGGAGGCCCCACCAGACCTCTCTCCCAGAACAATCTCAGGAAAAAAACCGTAACCAATTCATACCGTCGCAGCACGGCCAGGATTGTTCCCTTAAAAACGCTAACTGTGCATTGCGGATGATGAAGGAAACGGCCATCTCATCCCATGCTGTTCATGTGCAGATGCTGCTTGAAATCGTTTATAACAAAGCAAAGCAGTTTGGAGTTACTACTCTTCTTTGCGAGGAGCCTGGTCAAAGGCGTGCTTTGCCTGACTGTTGTCCTCTACCAGCCGTCCCCCTTAAACTCTCGAAAACTTTTGAAACTTGTTGTGGTTAATATAGCTTTTTAAGCATGATTTCCGTCTCAAATCGGTTCAGAAGTTTCTGAACTGATCTTAGTATGGAATGGCAGTGGTTGCATCACTCCACGTCACCTGGTGCCGTAAAGTGTTACAGCGCTAAACGTCAGGTACGCATTCCAGTACTTTGGACGACATGAAAATTTGGCGTTAACCTTGGCCCTAAATAGGGATACCGTCAGGAACAGTATGTGCAGCTATGCATAGCGATATGAATGCGATATATATCTATTTATATATATTATATTATATATATATATATATAGATATATAAAAGAGAGAGAGAGAGAGGGAGAGAGAGACATATATATATATATATATATATATATATATATATATATATATATATGTTCACTGGTGTTGGTAAGAGGGCACCACATATAAAACATTAAAATTGGCGTGGGCCCCCAAGCCATGCATTTGCGACATTAGGCGAATGCTCAACAAGAGTGAACAATATATTGCCGTCTGACCACCATTAACCAGATCGTTAATTGCACATTTTTATGTACCCGTTTCATTCATCCAGAAAAAAAATGGTAAGCATCCCTTTCCTGGGAAATCACTTTAACTTTGTTGCCCTAAGGAAACATGCTACCACCCTTCGCAAGCCCTACGCTGCTATGACTTGGGCTAGTGGGCTGCGATGTTTTGATATTCGGCTGAAGTCATTCCTAGCTGCCCCGGGGTGTTATTGGGTTAAGGAGGTTCAGTTCGGCGAAATTTAGAGCTGAGCGCCAGACCAGAGTGAAACCAATAACAGACAATTTGCAGCCTTAGTCTCAAGAGATGGCTTTTTCCCTGCGGCCTGCTACCGCTTATCGAAACTGCCCGCCGAAACAAAACGCGGCTGCCTATGACCGAGCAACGGTGTTGACTGGACCGTTCCTGCATGCAATTGTTTGAGTTCAGATGCTTCTGCAACATACCTTCTGGAGCAAAACATAGTTTACCTGAAACAATATTGCTGAAGAAGAATCTTCTTGATAATTGATATCGGGATATCTGTTTGCGTTTTTACCTATACAACATCTTCGCGCCCTACTCACGTCCCCGTTGCCTTTGTTTTCCTTACCTTGGAAATAGTTTTCTTTCCTGTCGGCGAAGGTTTCCATGTCCAATCCTTGCAGCATGTGCGAGCACTCTTCAGCATAGTCATATATGTCATAGATGATTAATCAGCATAGTCATTCATCATAGTTGTACATGATTTTAAATCCCCCTCCCACACCCTCTCAATATGTTGCGCCTGTTTGGCAGTGACGCCCACCTGGAAAACGGGTGCATAATATTCCAATAGTGGTCAAATACATGCACGATGTATAAATCTGAACAAGCCTCTCCTGTGGTGGATGTAACTTCTTCATAACGTGTGTATGAAGCTCTTGATGCCTTGGTTATGATGTCGTCCTTATGCGCCTCCCATAACATGTCACTTGCAGGCATGCTATTATCGTGACAGCATGTGATAAAGCCAACAAGAAAACACTAGCGGTATGTTGACTTACGGCTGGTCGCAGTAGGCCGTAACGCGTCATCAAAAACACTCGCAAAAAATGAGACAGATTCTCTCTATAATTTCCCAAGCGTAGTTTATTTTCCTATGGGTGGACGGTAACGAGCGCGTCTGGCGGCACGAGACCAATGTCGTCGCCGGCGGTCTTTTTATGATAATGATCCCAGAGTCATCGCAAGGCTGTCAGTGAAGGCGGCGTCGCGTCCGCTGGGGTCTGCGAGATAGTGGGCCTGTGGTTCGGTGCACACAGGCCATCAGCGGGCCTGTGACAAGCACTGCTCTTTCAAAAAGACGCTGAATAGGCGATCGTCGGGGCAATACAGTCAGACCGATTGAATGTTTGAATACAAAAGGAATGAATGCTCTGGCACAGGACATCACGAGTACGTGTTATTCCGTTTCACGACCCATGCGCGTGCGCAGTTGGCGTGTGTGGCTGAGAGACCTCCCTTTGTTTGGCAGGCTGGTGTACGGCTGTGTGAAGTCGTGCGACTCCTTCGACGGCTGCAACAGGGCAGTGGGTAGCGTTTTGGCCGGCTGGAGCCGCCGGCTGCCGCTGCTGCTGGCCCTGAGCACGCTGCTGCCGTAGGCTGCTGGCCCTGAACACCCTGCTGCCGTGGGCTGCGCCGACCAACATCGGCAGCCAAAGGGGCCCTGGCACATGCGCGCAGTAAACACGCACGAACGCGCACGCGCAAATGCGCACTTATGCGCCGATGTGCAAGTACACATGCACTTGAGTAAATGTACCCAAATGTCGTCCCTTATCAAGGGTAGTTGTCACATTCAACACTTTTCTGCTTTGGGTTTTAAGAGCAATTGTGAGTTGGAGGTAAAGCCGCTGTGTAGGAAAAAGTGGGGTCAAATAATGATGCGTTCCTGACGACTTCAGGGAATGTCAAGCTTTTCGCGTGCAAGCAGATGTACAACAATGTCTAGCAATGTGTAGCTGTACAAACCTTTGCCGTTGTTACGTGACCTTGCGTCGCCCTGAATCTTTGGAAAGTATCCCGCTCCCTTGGTGTGTGTGTGCGCATATCAATTGCAAAGCGTCTTACGCGTGCGTTCCTCGGGCCACGTATTTCCGGGATGAAGAATGCTCTTTCCGACGATTGTTATCGCGTGAAGGTGCCTGCACGTTGCGATACGGTAACCGATTGTACAAAAGGGATTGACAGAGCGATGGCGGCTGAAAAATTCCCTTAAAGCCGTCTAAATCTGGCAACTACATTGCACACGCCCGGCAATGCGTTGTGATGCCGCTGAAGCCCTTTGGCGTGTCAGTCAACGGTATTGTGAACACAATATTACGAATCACGCCGTCGCTGGGCGAGAGTGTGTAATTGCCAAACCTGGTTCTCAAGGCGCGGCCGTAGTATAGTTGACGACGATCTCGACGTAATAGCAAAGGTGACGACGATCTCCACGTGACAGCACAGTTGATGATCTCGACGTGACAGCACAGGTGACGACGATCTCGACGTGACAGCACAATTGACGACAATCTCGACGTGACAGCACAGGTGACGACAATCTCGACGTGACAGCACAATTGACGACAATCTCGACGTGACAGCACAGGTGACGACAATCTCGACGTGACAGCACAATTGACGACAATCTCGACGTGACAGCACAGGTGACGACAATCTCGACGTGACAGCACAGGTGACGACGATCTCGACGTGACAGCACAGGTGAAGACAATCTCGACGTGACAGCACAGGTGACGACAATCTCGACGTGACAGCACAGGTGACGACAATCTCGACGTGACAGCACAGGTGACGACAATCTCGACGTGACAGCACAGGTGAAGACAATCTCGACGTGACAGCACAGGTGAAGACAATCTCGACGTGACAGCACAATTGACGACAATCTCGACGTGACAGCACAGGTGACGACAATCTCGACGTGACAGCACAGGTGACGACGATCTCGACGTGACAGCACAGGTGACGACAATCTCGAAGTGATGGCACAGTTGACGACAATCTCGACGTGACAGCACAGGTGGCGACAATCTCGACGTCATGGCACAGTTGACGAAGATCGCAGCGTGACAGCACAGTTGACGATGATCTCAGCGTGACAGCACAGGTGACGACGATCTCGACGTGACAGCACAGTTGACGTCAATCTCGACGTGACAGCACAGGTGACGACGATCTCGACGTGACAGCACAATTGACGACAATCTCGACGTGACAGCACAGGTGACGACAATCTCGACGTGACAGCACAGGTGA
>NW_023597054.1:63006778-63028331 GCF_011947565.3 Pollicipes pollicipes | reverse complement strand
CGGCCGGGAGCCGCCGACGGCCGCCGGCGGCACTGCAGAGGCCATTGGGCCATCGGGCCTGAGGCCATTGGGCCATCGGGCCTGAGGCCATAGGGTCATCGGGCCGTCGGGCCTGATCGGCGACGGCGGCCGCGACCGGGCGACGTACTCGGCCTGAGCACGGACTCCCAGCGAGATAGGCCCGGTCCGTCGTCCGCAAATATGCTTGAAAGCGTCCGCTCACCGACATGTCATGCCAATCGTCGTGTTGCCATGCGTTCACATTTACATAAGACCAAACACTCGTGCTCACCTGACGTACAGCATCATTGATCAGGACGATGGAGCCACACTATGTCCGGGCGCGGCTGTTGGGAGGAGCTTTCGAGGCTGCGGAACTCACCGAACAATGGGCACGGGAGGTCACCCCGTGCTGCTATGGGGACGCATGACTGTACAGTGCGACCGACGTCGTGATGTTGGTGACCGGGCCGACATGACCCCGCCCGCTGCGGGTCCTGGGGGAGGGGGAGGAGGGAGCGATCAAACGGCACAGTTCATCAGAGGTCGGCATGCTCAAGCAGAGCATGCGCGGCGGTTACCGTTCATCAGCGTCATGTCCGTGGCTTCCGCGAAATCGATGCAGCTAAAGGAGGCTTCACTCATGCCATTGGGAGAGCAGAAAGGTGTCATGATTCGCGGTACCAGGCCTATGGGCTTGTCAGAATGGAGATTTTACTAGAAAAGGTACATTTAACTAAAGTAGTGGACAGAGGTGACCAACAACGTCAACCTACCACTAAAATTTGACCGTTTGACCCATTACGGCTCGGGAAAATGTTTAAGTTGCAGGGAGCCATTAGACACCCCAAGATAAAACTAAGAAATTGCTTAGCACTCACATGCTGAGCTTTTCACCAAACCTGCAGCAACTGGTAACAATGCTCAAACTTCTGCTTTTTCTGCTTCTGCTTCTTCTGCTGTCCGCACCGCTTGCACCAGGCGTTCCCAAATGTCATCAAAATCTTGGCATATGGTGTAGGTACCATGCCTCCCTCCCGTCTGCGACCGTATTTCGTTTCTGCCGAGTGAACGCACTTTTCGATTGCGCAATTGAAAAGTGCGTCAACTATCGTACCACACAATGTGAAATGACTTCCATGGCTTAGGTTGCTGGCCTCCAGCTTACATTACTGAAATTGTGCAAAACAGTCGAGAGCTTTCATTAATTCGCACAAATTTCCAATAACGACACATCGTTGACACATGTCAGGAACCTACTGAGAGATGTCCTTGGGGCTTGAAGGCACTTTCCCCACATTGTTATGATGCATCGCGAAAGCTCCTTTTACGCACGGCATGAGGGGATCAAACACATTCGTGTCAGATTTGTCATTTATTGTCTAGTGACTCGGAAAATTCAGTGGCAGCACTCTGCTATTGAGGGCTATCACAAACAGTGATGCGCAACATGCGGACGTCACAAACAGGCGTCCCATGTTCAATCACGCATTGAAAGTAACCGGCACCTCATTACCCAGTATTGGCGAACCCCGACGATGCAGGCATGACAAACGACAGCTCGGAATAGGCCAACAGACGCATTGCAAGCATTACTGCAACGACCGTCTGCGCGCGCATTGTGACGCATTGGCACACGAACGGCGTCGTCACAGTGCAGCTGGCGACGTCAACAGGGCGCCTGCCGGCCGAGCGGGTCACGGCGGGCTGCGCGGCCGACACCGGCGGTGCCTGTCACGACCGGTTACACCCGTCACGTGTCCGTCACAACCAGCCACGCCCGTCACATGTCCGTCATAACCGTGACGGACATGTGATGTAACGGTCACGCCCGGTCATGTATACGTGACGGTCACGACCGTCACGTGTCCGTCACATCTGACCATGTCCGTGACATGTCCGTGACATGTCGTCATATTTGACCACGTCCGTCACACGTCCGTAACATGTTCGCCACATCTGGTCACTTCCGTCACATGGCCGCCACATCTGGTCACTTCCGTCACATGGCCGCCACATCTGGTCACGTCCGTCACATCTGCCCATGTCCGTCGCATGTTCGTCGTCCAATGTCCATAATAGCTGACACAGCGGCGCGCAGCGCGGCGGGAGCCGCGCCGACCCGCCGCGACCAATCCCACTCCGTCCGAGGTCGACGGCAGCGGGCCGGCCATACAACGAGTGGCTACGCGCGGTGCGAGCGCTATTTGCGCTGCGAAATTAGTGTGTACACGGTCGGTGTCCCGGCCCGTGGAGGGTACTCGTTGGCGGCGATGAGCGGCGAGCGGCGTGTATCGCTGCTGCCGCGCGCATGTGCCGCCCCCGGCACACGCGGCCCTGCTCGGCACGGTAATGGCTGGTGGCCGGGACGATCAACAGGAACGCGTCGGGCCGCGGGCGGCGCGGTAATGGTCCGGCGAGCAGGGCGCAGGCCATCAGACACCGCAGCCAAGCTGGCCAACAGCGCGGCGTTGGAGCCCGTGACACCGCAGCCGAGCTGGCGTACAGTGCGGCGCTGGAGCTCGTGAGGGCGGCCTCTCCGATTCCCGACATAAGTCGATTGCCTGTGCACATGCGCCATCGCTGTATGAAGTCACACCAGAGACGTTCAAGGCTCTTCGATCGTAAGATCGTTGAGCACGCTGCATGAAGTGTGACGTTATGCCGACAGCGGAGACTTCGCTGGTAGCGGTGAAGCGCCAGCACCTTCCGTGGCACAAGCCGTTGTTACGAAGGCTCGGCCAGATGCGTTCAACAACGAAACGGAGGTCTTGCATGGACAGTCGTGCCAGCAGGTTGCTTATCGTAATAAGCCCGATTTCAAGTCGATTTTGTTTTTGAAAGGTTTCATTTTTCTGGAATTGGCGGCTAGAAATTCCATAAGGTGCTGAAAATCAGCATATGCTTTAAAAAACATTTAAAAGTGTTTTGAAACATTTACGTGGATATCCTGTCCCAAAAGAACCAATGACCAGCAACGCTCCCCGCGGTGCTCCAGACGACTGTCCTTAGCGCGGTAACCCTCCGCGTGCCCCGCTTGGACACCCAGCACTCGTGGGTCATCTGCCGTTCGTACAGTGGCGGAACCGCATTGTTTCCCTGAGGTCAGGGCCGAGATGGCCCGCGTCCGACGCCGGCGGATCCGCGGCCGCCAGTTACGGCCGCCGCGCCGAGATGAGGTGACCGTGAGCCACCGTCCGGACCGCTTTGGTTAACACAGCTGTTCTGAGTCGCTAGAGATGGGCCTGACAGACACCCATCGACGGAGGGGTCTAGCCTCGGAGAGCGCCTCCACTCCCTGACCGACTGAGCCGCGATATCAGTGGTGTGATGAGAGAGAGGACAGCGACTTCACCATTTGTATGCCACGCTGTTTTCATGTCGTACAATGTTTAGGCCAGCGTTCATCAGCTTCAGCGAGATCAGTTCAACCAGAACCGTAGTCAGTTGTACTCTGTAACCGCCCTGCGCGACACTGCTATAGCAAGGCGAACCAGCCTTCCAATGTCGCAAGCTGTAGATTAAATGACTTTCCCTTAAGCCACAATCTTCTCCCGTCCACCTCCCCCCCTCCCCCGAACAAACACCCGTGTACTTGAGTATATACAATGGTCTTCACAACGGTCCGTTTGGCCGTTGTAAAGAAGAAACTAAATTGAAGCCCACCCCACATGTGCCCTAAACATCGTTTGAAGGGCTCGATGGCCGTCCGCCTCACTGTCCTCGATTGCGCAGTTATTGGGCCTCCAAGAATCGTACCGGGGGCCGTTATTGCTATTGGTTCGGGCATCGGACAGCTCCGCTTGGCCGACTATAAGTGTGCCGTGGCAATCAAGCGACCCAGCCGTGCGCAAGCGGCGTGCACCGACGCATAAACAGGACGAGCTTACTGCTGTCCCGGCACCGCCGCCCATGCGGGGACGCCACGGAGTTGTCTCTGGCTGGTACGAGGTTGGTCTGCTCCTGGCGACCCGGTCGTAGTGTGGTGCGGGAGTGGTTCTGTCCGCGCGTGGTTTTATCAGATCTGGTCTGATGAGGTCCAGCACTGATGTGTTCCGGTCAAGGTGTGGCCGTTTCCAGATGTGAGTCGGTCCGCGCGTACTTAGGCCTGAGTGTGGTCTGGGTGTGGTCTTGTTTTGGTCCAGGGAGTGGTCCGGTCCGAGTGTGTTGTGGATGTGACCCGGGTGAGGTCTGGGTGTGCCCCTGGCTTGATCCGGTCCGAGTGTGGCCCAACCCGCGTGTGACCCGGTCCGGGCGTGTTCCGGGTGTGGCCTGGGTGAGATCTGGGTGTGCCCCTGGCTCTGTCCCGTCCGAGTGTGACTCGACCCGCGTGTGACCCGGTCCGGGCGCTCTCGGGGCGTGGTCCGCTCCGGACTCAGTCCCGGTGCGGTGCGGCCCGCGTCGGTCACGCAGGTGGCGGTGCCGGTCGCCGTTCCGCCGCCGTCGATACGCGCCGGCTTCAGTGCGGGCCGTGGCAGTGGAGCGGCCGCGCCGGTCGCCACCGCCGTCCGGAATCCGTCCGCGCCGGAGCGAGCCGGCTCTGCGCCGGACCGGCGGCCGCGCGGCACGGCGCGCCCGTCAGCACTGCTCGAGGCCAGGGCAGGAACAGTGGGCCGATTGCGAGGGTGCTGTTTGTTGTTGAGCGTCAGGGTCGGAGAGAAGCACCGACGCATCGAGTGGTGGTAGAAGAAAGGGAGGTAACCCGATGAACACGCAGTGATTTACCGACCCCAAGCACTGCCACTTGTGCTCACCGTGGAACATTTGCATTTGATTTGGTGGTGCCAGAGGACAGACACGGGATGAGGCAAAAAGGTAAGGCTGGTTTTGAAAAAAGTTATAAGCAATCAAAGATGCGGAAAGAAAAAATGACTTTTCTCAAGACGTTTAGTGTCTGTTTCACCTCCGCTATTATGTTTCAGAGGTCATAACACCCATTCAACCTGCGGCGCTTTGGCTGGTGCACCAAACGTCTCCCTGAGTGCGCATGAGGCCTCCAAATTCTGTTATGGCTGCTCATTCAGAATGCGGATGCACCGTGGTGTAAATATTAGCGCTTCGGTACTGATAGCTGACGAGGGCATCTGACCTGGCTGTTGACCTGGCAGAACTTATCGTTGAAACGTCTGCTTGATTTCGCAACGAGAAAAGGCACTCTTGCCATTCAGCATTGACTGCGAAATGAAGAAATGACAGTCAAGCAGATGGAACCGTTATATGCAGTGTACGCCTTAAATATTTAACAATTCAGTAAGAAACACCATTTCTGGAGGCTGTTCAGGGTTCGTAATTTTGCACTCGCGATATCCGCAACCGCATCGCCGTGGACCCGACGTTAAAAAGAACATTCGCAGCGGTTTTAAACCACGCTCCATTTCCTCGCGGCCGTAATTCCAACTCACATTGCGCCTGATCGGCGGGGAACGCTCTTCCGATGGGGAGGCTGCTGTGTGGGGACGGCTGGACGATCGGTGGCTCGCACCGCCGCCCTGCGGCTGGTGAAGCGTGCCGTGCGCCCGCCGGGCGCCATCAGCAGCGCGCCGCCTCAGGGCAGTGCCTGTCCGTGCCAGCCCACGCACGCAGCGGTGCTCGAGGGTGTCAGGCAGGTGACGGGCCGTCAGCCTGCTTCACTCCGGGCCAAGGTGCTCTGCTCACGGCAGTTTCAGGTCAGACGGGCACTGCCTCTCGTGGGGCGGCTTGACTCCCAGAACTAAAACCGAAGCTGTTCACTGAGAAAAGTCTGGTGACATGAAGATTCACTAAAATACCGTGGTGAGAAATGAGGGTAGTCTTTTTTTCTGAGTGCTTGGATACGCCCTCGCACCTCCTTGTCACATGGTTACCTGGTGCTTTTTTGGACCCTGGGCCCATTATGAATGCGTACCGTACACCGCTCTGGGGTGATTGTTACTAAGCTTATGTAATGTTCCATTTGAAAGTAACTGTAACAAAAGTGAGTGTATGTGAGTGTGATGACTGGCAGATCTGGACGAAGTGATAGTGATAGCTGGGCAGGAAAAAGGCCAAAGACTTCAAAATTTCAGCTGCATGCCATCTTCAGGTGAAGGGTAGAGCCGGAGTCGGAGACGAGCGGAATATACGCAAAATGACCGCAGAACTAGAAGTGCTCCTCCAGAAAGCCCAAAAAGTTATCAGTCACGAGCGCAAGAGGAGCGAGTCACCACGAAGCACCGAATCAGGACAGAGAGCGAGAGATTTCGCCGATGGGTTCCCATTGCGACCAACTAATGAGTCACGTTGTTCTGACCTGCAAAACCTCTGGGTGGTTTTCCCGCTTCAGCACTTAGTGGTGGCTCGCCTCTTATCCCCCTCCCACCTTAACTCTTGCATGCAGCAAGGGGGCTGCAGATGATAATTTGTGGGCCTGCTGTTCTTTCTGCATGGCTTTCATCAACGTTGCGTCGCCTTCTTTCCGTGAACAGTTATTGACCACCTTCACAAAGGGCTTAATGGTCACTTGCTTCTCAAATATTTCATGATTTCATGCAACGCACAGGAAGCTCTCTGCTCTTTCGATGTTATTAACCGAAAAATGAATGAGAGGATTATGTGGAGCTACAGTCAGCCGAACAGAAAACCGGTGGCAGTTTTGCTTCAATTCGCATACATATTTTCTCAGAGCTTGTTTCAATTTTAATCAGATCGCTATCCTCATTCGATATCAGTGGGTGCAGTTCCGATATTGCTCCCCCAGTGACCTTGCGATTGACTGTGTAAAGCACTCCACCGTGACGGCAGTTCCCAATCACTGATGAACTAGGACAACTCTGGTGGGTCCACTGCCCGTACAAGAAAGTGAAAACACGCGCTGCCAGCTCGGCCGTGGACCGGAGAGAGAGATATGGCCAGCAGCAGGCTGAAGAGGCCGCCCATCCCGCCGACTAAGCTGACGAGCTGGTGGGAACGACACTCCTTTACCACTTGCTCCGGGATCCTGGGCACCTCCACGGATATATTCCATAACCTCGTGCGAGTAGCGTATCTTTCCATGACGAGAGTGATCGAGATCGTAATGCTGGTACCGGCAGACTGGCGGACAGCGACATTCTCGCAAACCTTTGGGCTGGATCCATCTGATGGTTTAGTGCTTGTGCAAAGCAAAACATGCTAAGCCGGTACATATGAATTACATCGATCTCCCTGCAGTGCAAACTCCGTTTTAGCTGTTTAGAAGAATGCAGTTGGAATGAACATTCAGTCACAGACTACGCTAACAGTCGAAATAAAATATGATTACGCTTATATGTTGATTCCGTGGGCGGTGTCAGTGACCGAATAGTCATTAAAACACATGATACTAAACGGTTAAGATGTATTTTTATTGCGAGGTGATTTTAATTCAGCGGAAACTCATTTTGAACCGGACGAAATTGTCCATTCAAAATGTGTTTCCCCAGATAGAGGAAGCTCCACGCAATCTCTGACAGTGAACAGTTTTTCGCATACATACTTGCGACTATTACGAATTATGCGTGTTACTCTTCCGCTATCATCGGTATTTGTGATTGAAGGAAATGTTTCATATTTGAAGACAGTTTGTATTTTTTGTGACAGTTTTCATATTTGTTTCATCAGATGTGATGAAACGAGCCCACTTATACCTGTTGGTATATTTTTAAGAGGAAAAGACTGTTCTAGACAGCACAAGGCTCCGTCTAGTAAATACGCTCCTCAATACGTCATGATTTGATTACGCCATCGCGCCTTGCACAGTGACTCGGAGCCCATTGACAACCGTTATATCTAGAAATTGCGCCGACGATGTCGCACCAGATATGAAAGCCTCGACAATGATTTATTTTGGCCTTGATCGTGCATGGCTTATGGAAAGGCAGGATTTGAGTGACGTTATTATTATTATTATTATTATGTCATGAATGCCAAAGTAGCTTTGAAGCACTCTCCTCGATAAACCTTTCCCTATTTTCGCGGGCACGTAGCTCAGAAACTAGAAGGACTTGGGCATTAAGAATGGCAGGATTGTAAACAGCACCAAAAGGTCTTCCAGATGCCACTTCAATTCAAAACGCTATACAAATGTGGAACATTCCCTCAAAGTGAAGGGCCCGCTGGGCAAGTTAATGGCTCTGGTCGTCGCGCAGCCTGGGGCCAGTCCTCCGACTGTCCTCCGACTGCTGTCTTAGAGGCGTGTCGGTCCACCAGACGCGATACGCCGCCGCCACGGTCTCCAGGGTCCGAGTTCCTCCGGGGTCAGCCGTGTCGCTCGCTGCACTTAGTTACGCTGGCGCGGCGACATCCGGCAGCGGCGCGAACTCGAGCGCCGTGGAGACGGCTCGCTGGAAAAGAGTCGCAGCAGGTGCTGACGGCGGTAGCCGGCCAGCGCGGCGCAGCCCAACGCCAGCAGGAAGCGGGCACGCCCCGCCGGCTGACAGGTCCAGCCGGGCAGCCGTGACAAGGTGACGGTGTGAGGAGTCAGGGCTGTCCGGCACAGAGCGGTAGGCCAGACTGCGCCGGAGCAGTCACACCAACTCACTCACGGCAAACTTTGAATGTTGATTTCAGACTCGGCGCGTTGAGCTGGTTACCCACGGGATACCTGCCAGCGTCTTTGGCATGCGGAACACGCTTTGAGCCCTTCGAAGGATCTTGGTCCCGGCGCGATGTTGTGAAGGCAAAGCGTGGACTCGGTACATACATTGCCAACAGATCAGAATTTCGAGTAGCGGGCTAATCGCATTTAGTGCTGTTTTTCTTCAATACATTTGCGTGCTAACCACGGGAATTTGGGTCCTTTTCAAGTGTTACTACAGGTAGCAAACAAGATTGGCGGCATCGTTACGACCGCGTTGGTTCCGATTTCTCTGCTCCTAGAACTTGGTGGTGCCCATGGCTTTAGGATGTCCTCTATCATTTATCGTGTAAAACTTTGGCTAGCGGACGTCACAGACTCAGAGATCACTTGGGTCATGCAGGTGCTGAATATTTGACAGTGAGGTCGCGCTCGGCGGCGTTCAACTTTTATGTGCTTGTCGGCAGTGCACTGGTGAGTGCTTGTGGTCAGGTTGACAGTAGTGGTAAGTGTTTAATGATCGACACAAGGTCATTGGTATGCATTGGAAATCATTAATACACTACGGGTGTCGATTTATATTATTCTGGGCGAGCCTCCGTCCCCCCCTCCCCCATCCTTTACAGTGTCCGAATAGGCACTCAGCGATGAGTTTGCCCCCTCCCCTCCCCCCAGTCCAAACTTCTGGAGTCCAAGTACAAGTCGGGAAGTAAAGATGATAGCTCATAATATCGATTTTAAAGAAGCTTTCTAGTAATCGTTTCAGCAGCAAAAGGAGCAATGGAAATTACGCCTATGATGTAATGCTCAGTTGAGTATAGCTAACTGGACTGTCGAAGTGTTTTGCCATTATTCAGCGGTGCTTAAAGTTCTGCAGAATTCAACAAGTTGCAGTATTCTGCTCCGACATCTTATTAGAGCATGAGAATAAACTGGTCGTCAATATAAGTATCCGAAAATATGACTTACTTCTAGATGTTTGGAAAAACCTTTGAAATGTGCCGACCTCCACTTCGACGGGAATCTTCAATGAAACAGTTACGAAAACCTGACGATTGACACCACCCGACTAAACCGACAGTGGTAATCGTTCGAAGATGTCAGATGATTTCTAAGCTGATTTATGTCATTCCCTGCGTGGCTAGTCACAGTACAAAATGCAATACAGTGCTCATGCAAATTCAAAGTTAAATCATGGGCTTTATCTGGCGCGGCAGACCACTCGAGGTGGCCCGTGAAATACTCTTGCTGAGTTCAGAACAGGTGGCTAAGTAGCTCCCGTGCGTTGCATGTACAACGCCCTAAAGGTTAGCTGGATCGTCCGCCAACTACAGTGTACTTCCGAGTGGTCATTTATGTTGGGAAAATTTCTGAAATACAAGAGTGGTTGATTTATCATGTCGGGTATTTCATCACATAGGAAAATAACAAACTGGATGTAACTTGTCCTCAAAGCTTCACAATTCACACTGCTGTCACAAGCCAAACACACAAAGAACCCTATTTTGCTGAAATTCCCCCAACTAAATGCAGTGCAACTGTGAAGCCTGTCAGGTAAAACTCTGATACACTAAGTGGTGTCTCGCAGACAGGCATTTGGGGTATGGGAATTTGCGTAATGTCATACTTATCATACATCTGTATGTACTGTGATGTCTATGTATTAATGTAAGGCCTCTGAAAAGCAGGGTGCTGTGGGAACTGAGCATGGCTGTTCGTTTTTGTCGAAAACAAATCGAAAAAGATCTGAGAACTTTGACTAGCATCTATGCTTTGCAGCACGTCAACGACATACTTAATGATCACACCACGAAAAATGAGCATGTGCTCAAGGTTAGGATGTCAGGCAACGCACAAAATTACAGGAACTCAGCAGTGAATCATACAACACGCCTAAACACAACCACCAAATTCGTGTCATCGTATCCCATTCATATATGCTTCGTAGGTGTGGTTCGCAGAAAGATAATTTCAGCATTGTTTTCTGTTTCACATACCATCAGCGTCAGCATTTTTAATTCGAGTGAGACATTGCGTTGTTTATCGACGTTTTAGGGTACCAACTGCAATTGCCATTTTGCACTCAGGTGATTATTATTACGAGCCTTGTCAAATCCTGCGGGTGGCCATTCTAACGCCGAGTCGGTACATATTACATAGATAAACACAGAACACGTGATGATGATTGGTATTATAGAGCGCGTCGGCTGCTGAGGCCATTTTGCGCTCGCTTGAACTCAGGTGGATGAGAACTTAAATGGTTTGAAATGACCTTGCAAGTGTAGCAATAACTCCAGTCATTTGTTTGCTATGCTGGATTATTAGTTGCAAAAACAAATTTTCACAAATAACGGGGGGATTTTCGCAATCGGTGCCAAGCTTTATGCGGCATGAGGTGAGGATGTAATTATTGCTTCCTGTCAATGTTCACCAGTGGTGCAGTGCAGTTCTGTGACAGAAACCCTTCCTTCAATCATAGGCTCATTTTAGCACCTGAACGAAATAGTTCTATGTCAAGCACGAAGCACCCACACAGCTAATCTCAAACCAATTCAGCCCCAACAACATACAACACTTTGATCCACATTGAGCTTTAAGGGCGCACCAACTGCACTGGTTGTTTGCACCAGCACTTTGAGCAAGGACTTAGGAGAAATACTGCATATGTCACCATGATTCGTAATGCCTCCTCTCGCCGTTGAACGATACCGCGACCTTAAAGCTCACCATACGTTTAAATGATAGTTAATGAACACGCGGGTATGCCTATTTAGGCTACCTACTAAAAGACGGCTTCCGAACTGGTGTCCTTCGCGACCGAATGGGCTGTCCGAGAATCCCGCCAAGAACTATACAGGCCCTCGCCAGGTGCTCACAACATCCGAGAGCTTGCGCCAAGCCTTTTAAGATAATTTTGACCACGATCAGAAGTTTTTGAACCTTTCACGGAAACATGTAAAGGGGTTGGGATGTTCCGACACAAGTCAGTATAGTTATCTATGAGGCTCGCAGATGCGCTATGGAGGCATTTCCATGAAACCCCTCTCAAAAAATTTTCACAACGTGTTTTCAGTGTTGCGGCGCTGGAAGCATTCGATAAGCCAAATACCGTGATGTGCTCTTGTTTTGGCCCTTTCTCGTGGTGTTCTTGCAGATTCATCCGCGAGTTTATGATGGTTATTTTTGGTTACATAGTCAGTTATGGCGCTGTTCCTGATTTCTTCCTTTGCGAGTCCTATTCCCGTAATGCCTAGTAATTATGTTCAGCTTCTTACATGATGTAACACAAAACGTGATTTGTGATTGAAACTTGCACAGCTCGCCCAACATTGATTGAGAGTCAACTGAAGTTCACTTTATGTGGAAATCGTGCTCACGGACGCCATATCTGAACGGCTCGATAATAACATTTTACTTGCCCGTGAATGCCGCATGACCTATGGGGTAGCAGGATTTCAAGAGATTTTGGACGTTTTGACCATTGGACGTTATAAAGACTGGATGTTTCAATAAGCATCCACCCTGACAGGAAGTGCGTGGGCGCGGGTGATGACGATGAGATCTCCGTCTTGTGCGTACACTTTACACTATACAGTGTGCAGTGTACGGTGTGTGCGGCGGGCGCTAATATGGGTGATTTTATCTGTGGCCAGCTGCACGAAAACGGCCAAACATTGCGTGCGCCGACGTCGTGAAACCTTGGGGAATTTTTTCACTGACCGGGATTGTGTTGGCAACAATGTTCCAGTTACCTGGGGGTTATGGGTTATCGCTGGACGTCGTTATCAACAACTTTTCGATCCAGATCCAGAAACACGGAGCACGTGCTCAGCCACTGCAGTGACCATCACCTCGCCTCTTCTATCTTGAAGGTAAAACGCAACAGAACAGTAGCAAAGAAAAGAAAGAAATAGTGTGCACAACAATCGCCGAGCGAACACTGATATGCTCCTACAAGGTCTAGCCACGGCCGCATGGAGCCCTATGCTGCTTGTCAAGCTTTCCCCATACCAAGAGGTCCAGATTCGGAGTCCGATGGGCCTCTCTTTGTAGGACGCCATTAAGGAGCTCATGGCACATAACTGTGCCCTTTGTCACACCGAAGCAAGGTCCTGTAACGATTGGTTGGACGGCCTGGTTTATACAAACACATACACATTGGGCTTCAAATTGACACCGGCCTAGTGATCTCATATGCCAATTTTGGTACCTGATTGTAGTAATTGTAAAACATCTACAATGTTTTGTTTAAAATTTTGCTAACACACTTAACAAATCGACACCCATGGAGCACTACACCTTTGGTGTAACGAGCCTATGCAAATAAGGTGGCCGTCAAATCTGACTTTCGAAATTCGAGTTTTCGACAGGCGAATTACGATAGATTTGGTGAGATTCCATTTATTTTCTCCATCATATGATGAGTTCCTGATGGCTCAACGAAAATTGCAGGCCAGCCTGTGGCAAGCCACATTTAACAACGACGTAAGAAATTGATCACTGATACAGCAGTTTTGTACTCGAACCCTAACCATGTCCGTGCATACTCCACTTGACCCTCTGCATACATGTGAATTAACGGTATGTGTTACAAGCTGGTGGTGAGTCAATTCAAGTCTAGGCCATCCTAAGCTAGTACTTGTCAAAACGCACAGTGAAACATCGCGGGGGTGTATTTAGTTTCAGAGCCTGTCGTATTGCCAGAGCATGATGGTTTTAGACTGCATTTATCCAACAGGCCATGTAATGTGTCATAGGCTTGTGCGATTCAATATTCGAGACATCGTGAGACCCGGTAACTTGCTGCAGAACGCAGCGACTCCCTCTACGTGGAGTGCGGGCGACGAGGCGAGCGCGTTGTACGCGGCTCGGGGCGCCGCATCGCATCGGCGCGGAAAACATGTACTATCGTTGACGTTGGACCTCCATTCCTTCTCTTGATCAAGCGCGGACTTAGAAGTATGTGCAATTCATTACAGCGTCGGGCTCCATGATGTGATTGAGCATGTAACAATCATTGCAACGAGTGAACGGTACCAATTTGTCAACCACTGATACAAGGCAAACAGCCAGGGACGCACTTATTTGGTTCTGGTGGCTTTCACTCGTGTAGCATTGGTGTGGCAAGTCTGCTGTCAGAGTCAAACGCGGATATTTGGCTTCGGAAACTACATTCGAACTGAATGTGATTACCTCCAGCTTCAACGACGCATTACTCTTAGCGTGCTGTTTATTGCAAGTTAGCAGAACATTGGGAGGATAGGCAGATGAGCCGGTTGAAAATAGTAATGGATAATGCTGCATCAGCGCAGAGAACGAAGCCAAACTATTTCTTAACTGTCATTTACGGCTAAAAGGTCGGGTCGATTCCAGTCATTGCGAGCCCTTGGATGACGTTTAAGGAATTGGGAAATGCTGATTTCAGACAACCGGCAAAGCTGGAGATGGCGATAACCGCATTCCCTACCGATGACTTTGCAAGGCCGGTCATTTATAAAACGGCCACGAAGTCAGAGATGGCTGAGTTTGGCTTCGTCCGATACCAGGCAATATGCGCACCAGACCATCAAAGGTCACAGACTAATCCTGCCATCGATACTAGCCGCATTGAACCACGACTGGTATTGCCTTCTCAGCATCGTGTGATTCCGCTGTCGGGCCCCATTTTTACGGTCAGCATTCGGTTAAAGAATGAGCAAGCTTGTTCGTGCCGCTGCTGCTCTGCACTGTTTTGCATGCGTTATGCCATCCCCTGATGATGACTGAGCATTGTCATGAGCTAGATGGGAAACGAACAATGACCACGGGATACTCAGATCATTGATTTGAGTGCGCAGGGAGAATGCAGACTACTATCTGCGACTGGCTGCGACTGCGCACTGAAAATGAGTACAATTTTCTGGGATAATCGCAGTCATCAAAACCCTCCCGTTTCAGATTGAAAATGGCCATTAGCTGATGACCAGTAATATACTTATATCGACTTATTCAAGCGCCCCTGAGAGTCGTTTGAACATGCTGGAGAGCACAGAAATTCCAGAATCTAAAGGACTAGTTTATGTATGGCTGAACGTTCCTCTTGTACACATATTGAATACCGATATTCCCAAGCAAAAAAAAGAAAGACACTCCGTTGCAAAACACTGAGCAAGTGGATGTTGCACTAAAACGCGACCACGGCGTAAACAAGAACAAAAAGAAGCCTCTCCGTGACAAGCTGTGGGAACTACACTCACGACCCGCTAGTACCCTGACCTGTCCGCGGTGGCGAGGCTCTGCGCGGTTCCACGCCTCGTTGATTGTGGGTGCTGACGCCACCCTCAGTCACAGGACACATTTATGCCTTAATGTGCGCTTTCATTCCCCACGAAACTTAGCACCCCGGCTGGCGTAGCGGTGAGCAGCGAAATGAACTGACTGGGGCTGGTTTGGTGAGAGCCACGACCCCGCGCAAGTTCAAGTCAAGTCCTCCCCCACCACCACCCGTTGCTCCACAGCGCATACAGGCCTGAAGTGTTGTTATTCCTGGGCGCTGCCCACAAGCTACGGAGTGACACCATTTTGCGCAGGGAAGTGGCAATGCAGTTCTGTGATTCTGTTCTGCAATGCAGTGAGTTCTGTTCTGTTACTGGAAACCACGCAAGCAAGGATGTTATCTACGCATTGACACGTATTTTAATGGTCTGGGCGAAGGACGACAGTCTTCTGCAGATTTTGAGGGGTGCTTCTTCATTCAACATCTAGTCGTTAGGTGGTGCAATTTGCGACGCCAGTGGTAACCGTTGGTCATGTAGTGCATTTTTGGCTCAGGCGCTTACCCAGCGCCGATCACGTCATTGGTTTGCGTTCTGCGGGTGACCTTCACACACGAGCGTCATGAGGATTGGCGAGCCCGGACCAGTGTCTGAGCGTTCCGCGGGTGACCTTCACACACGAGCGTCATGAGGATTGGCAACCCCGGACCAGTGTCTGAATAGCTCGCTGGAGTCAGTCGAAGACGGCAAGATGTTTTTTTTTAAATAAATTTGGTCCGAATCCTTTGAATGAATGGATTTCTGGGATCAGCGCTCACGCTAAGCGGTGCTTGTTGTGTGAGCCCTGACTCCCACCATCCCATCGCGCAATTCCAGGCAACGGCAGAATTTAGTGGCGAAAGCTTTACGTGCCGCAATGCTCGACACGGTCCGTCCTGCCCTCTGGCGTGAACTGACCTTGAGCGCGATTGCTGCCACCGGCCGCAGGCCATACCTGCCAAGGGCAAATAGCGAGCGCCCTAAAGCGACTCGAACCCATCCCGCCACGGGTGGGTGGGTCGGAATGCAGGCGCTCGAACCAACTGAGCCACCGGGACGGACAAATGTGGACGAAATATGTGATGCAATTCATTCGAAAGCTGAGCTCTCGGTGATTCCATTGGTATGTGTTATTTCAAAATTCACACGGACAAAACGGACAAACGGACAAAATATGTGATGCAATTCATTCAAAAGCTGAGCTCTCGGTGATTCCATTGGTATGTCTTATTTCAAAATCCGACCAGGGTTATTTTCAGTAGGATTAGACCGTTCAAAAAAAGACTGAGTACACTGACTGAACGACTAGGCATCTCCCTCTTTGTCTTCCATCTTCTTCCTTCTTTTGTCTTCCTTATCTGCTTCTTCCCTTCTTCCTCTTTGCTTGCGTCATTTGTTGGCTTCTTTCCCTGCAGCAATTCTGTCAATCTCAAATGTCATTGAGTCATGTCATTGTCAAATGTCATTGTCAATGGGATGCTTGTAGGTAGAGCAAGGGGAGAATGCAGGATTTTACACTGGGAAAGGGGAAACGCAGTTCAAAATTTTTGTTGAGAAAAATAAGCACCACGGAGACGAGCAATCAAATTTCTGTGACGGGCACAACGTCGCACATTTTTAAGCCAATCAATTCGATGCGTTTCTGCCGAGGATCATGCACATGCATAACAACGTGCGTAATGATTTCATGAGGGAAGAAATGCGCCCCCGCTGCCCACTTAAATGTGTCCCTGGATAATGAATATAGAAGCAAGGACCGCCATGTTTTCAAAAATGGCTTCGTCACAGCCGCAGCGCTAGGGTAGGTTCATTTAAACGAAATTATAAGAAACAGCCAATTTTAAGCATCAGAATGCATGAATCTTTGTAAAAAACAAACATGTACCTTATGTTAGATGCCTTTGTCGAAGAGTGTAATGGCAGATCAAGCAACAGTAATGAAATAGTTCTGCTTTCCTGCTTGCTTCTATGATAAACATATATATATATATATATATATATATATATATATATATATATATATATATATATATGTCTATATATATATATATGTATATATATATATAATTTAGCCCCTGACATTACCACCTTGGTGATTTTATGTTGACAGATGTTGTATGACATGATTCGCCGATTAATGACGTAATAGGGGTGTAAGCGTGCTTAGCCGTACCAATCTTCAAGCTGCTGATCTAGAGGTTTCAAGGTTTTGCGAGAAAAACTGGAAATGGCTCTCTTACAATGGAACTCGGTCTAGGCGAGATGGAGGATCTCATATGCCGTACGTAAGTGAGACCAAAGTGACCAAAGTGTATTGGCTTTAAAATGGGTAAGAGAAAGGCCAGAATACGTTGGCTGGAAAAATTTGGGACTATCTCAAACGGGTCAGTCATTTCCTGCATCAAGAGATCCTCTTCAGATAGATAGAGAGAGAGAGAGAGAGAGAGAGAGAGAGAGAGAGGGAGAGAGGAGAAGAGAGAGAGAGGAGGAGAGAGGAGAGGAGAGAGAGAGAGAGAGAGAGAGAGAGAGAGAGAGAGAGAGAGGGGATGAGGGAGAGAGAGAGAAAAGATCGGGGGAGAGTGCGGAGAGGAGAGAGAGGATAGAGAGAGCGAAGAGAGGAGAGGAGAGAGAGAGAGGGGGAGATCGTAGGAGAGATCAGAGAGGCGAATAGAGGAGGGAGAGGATAGAGAGAGAAGAGGAGATAAGAAGGAGAGAGGGATCGGAGTGCGAGAGGGTCATAGAGAGAGAGAGAGAGAAAGAAGGAGAGAGCTATCACTGCATCTACAGGCTATTGATCTAAATTACGAGATCACCTCACATGTAGAGCATTTCTCGGCTCCATGACACCTTGTACTAGTTTGCCCCCCAATCACTGCCAGCAAAATGTTTCATGACGCGATTACGCGCATTGTGGAGACGTGGTAGGATATCCAAAGAAGGCCTTCTATGTATTATTTCATAATCACCGATGCCATAATGACGGGGTGCCATGAACATCATCATCATCATCATCAACATCAAACCACCGATGCCATGATGATGAGGATGGTTTCTAGGTATAGCATTGTTCTTGTTTTTGAGCAAACTAAAGGCATGAACTGGATATATGTATATACAATGTCTCATTTGATATAACAAACTCATTCTCAGTTGAATATATGTGGTTTATCTGTTGCATGTTGATGAAATTGCATGAAAGTAATACTTGCCTGGGTAGAGCGTTAAATATATACTACAACTAAAAATAAACATAAAGACTTTAAACAGCTTTCAGTGCATCAATCTGTCGTAAAAACGGCTGTTTTCGAATTTGAGCTAACAGTCGCTAGTGCACTGTATCTATAATCATCCTGGTCTAGAATATTCACTTTTTTATTCTTAATTATTTGACCTAAACCCCTCAGAGGGGATGTCTCACACTTGCTGATACCGAAGCAAGGATCAGATATGGTGGCATATGCTAGCTTGTAATTATTGGCATACTTTTCAAGCGGAAAAGGCTGCCCTAGACGGCACAATTCTCTGTTTAGCAAATATGCTGCTCAATGTGTCATGATTTGATTACGTCATCGCACCTTGCACAACATTGCTTGAGAGCCAAATGACGGCCGATACATGGGTGTCGATTTCCCAGATGATTTGGGAGAAAGCGGAGTCGTGGAAGTCGCCACAAGGGGACAAATATGAAAAACTTTGCGGATTTGGTCCACTTGTGTTCTGACTATACATATATATGTATATATATATATATTTATATATATATATATTTATATATATATATTTATATATATATGTATATATGTGCAACCTACACATCAACATGTATTTTTAAGCTGATGTTCGTGGTCATAGCAATCACAAGTGGAAGCCTGACAGTTTCTATCAGCTTCGTACAATTGCACCTGATTTGTGAACCGGAAGGGGTGCAGTTGCAGCCTTCTCTACCATACTGAAAAGTGAAATCTGTCCGTAATTTACCATTATATGCTATTGTATTTTGTGGTGCATTTATTAATGTCTCCACAAGAACGCAGCATCCGCAATATCCGTGGCTATCGCAATGCGTTTACACAGAGGTTCTTGACACAAAAATTGCATCCATCAAACAAAGGCATTTCAATTTATGTAAAACAAAACATCAACACTCCCCCACGCATCACTTCAGAACCTGGTTATCAAAATTTTTCACATACCCTTGGGCAGGTGTCCTCTTGAGAACACATCTGCCCTGTTCGTTACAAAACACGCGCTGAAGCCTGCTGTTCTCCTGGTGGACAGTGTTCTGAGCTAATGTGCCTCTGAGGGGAAGTGACCCTAGAGGTTGTTTCATTAGTGGGTGTGTCCGAGACTGGATACACACCTGAGGTATCCATATGAGGTAAAATGGGCGTTGTAGTGATTTATAGATGAGTGCCATCCTGCACTTGTGAACCGGCTGTCACTGAGGCTGTGAAGTGGCATCTGAAGGTATGTTGCACGTAATCCGGAGATTGGAAATGTTATAATGTCGCAGTCATTTAGATTATTGAAACCAGATGTAGTTCTGGCCCCTGCGATGTGGTGGTACTTGTGAGTGATTTGCCAAAATAATGGTGATATGAGTAATAACGTTAATAATGATAAGCAATGAGCTGAACCCAAAACCACCCATGAAAACCATTCAGAATAAATTGGCTAAGAAGTTAAAATTTATGCGACATGTGAACAAGTGACATCCGCGAACGCAATGCCCGGAATATGGCCGCATTTTGGCATGTGATATGCAATCGAATAATTATAGCGATGAAACCAAGTCACATTCCTGCCCTCCAAAGTTACACGCGTGGTTACTGCGCTCTGCGAGGTGAAGCGACACTTAATTTGATTACCCTGCAAAACCCTAAATACGTTAACAGGAGCTAACCAGATTAGGGTTTAGGGACTATTAACACAATTTGCTGGAACCGCCGGCATATTTTGCGCCGGCTTTCTCCTGCGTGATGCCGACAGAGCAGGGATACTGCCGCATTAGCGCGATCGGGTCTGTGTCACACTCCGGATGGGTCGACACGCCCCTGACGTGCTGGAGACAGCGCACGGGGATACACTGGTTGGCAGATATTGGAAATCGGACACTGACATCACCGAGAAAACCCTGGATACCGGGGTCCCAGGAAAACACAAAATTATTTCTGGCATTCTTGATGTGAGCGTTACATCACTAATACTTAAAAAAGATTCAAACGACCCCTGCCCAAAAAAGTATGTTTAAATATTAGACAATGAGAAGTACTGTTGAGTTATTTCAAGGTTGTTTCAAAAACGCAGATTATTTCAGCCTTGGTGTAGGAATAAACATATGTTATAAACCTTATGCATGCACATTTTACTCGATATTTTCTACGTATGGTATATATGTGTATATTTCATTAAAAATGGCAGCATATCTGACATCGACTTGCCTTTCAGATAATGATTTTACAAATAGATAGCTCGAACTTACCTTTTTCCCATCATCGAAAACTGTGAAGGACGATTTCTATATGATTTCGTAACGTTTCATTGGTCCTGTCAACATCATCAGACAACATAGGCACGACTACACATACAATATGCAAAATATTCGTTGTCGCGTCAGTTCAGAATAAACACTTCTGTGTTTCTTTCGCCCAAAATATGCCACTTAGTTCATGAAAAAGCTCTAATCGTGCAGAGTGCTCCCAGATACCTCACATGATGATAAACAGTGATAAGCACTTTTCCGGCAATGTCGCCCCCCCCCCCCCCGCCTCATTTTGCGGCATATTTCTAAGTGCCAGAGGCTGTCCAGCCCACAAGGACAGTGTGCCCCGCACATTAGAGCACTTCATGGATTAGATCAATCACGGATTGTGATCAATCCGCGGTCTGGATTGAGCCGTGTCAGAAATTGCCACCAAACACGTATAAGGACCGGACCGGATATTCAAAGTTGCCAGCACACACGGATTGTAGGTATTGAAAACCAGTTAAATGGACATTTCACTAACATCACTAAATTGTCCCTCAGATGCTCAATGAAGACACCGACTCAGAAAAGAGCCTTTGAACCAATAAAATACAATACTTTCATTTAGGAACAATGCACAAAAAGGCTTCATAAAATATATCTCGGTCATATATTCCACAACCAATTTTATGATCAACGGATCATATTGAAAAATTGATGTCAGCGAGTGACACACATATGCGGCTGTTGGAACTAGAGCTCCCATTCTTTCCAAGTAGCTCAATATATAATCCTTCAATATCCTATGCTATCTTTACGTAGCTACCATTCCTCCCGATCCTGTCAGCAACCACATTTTACCCCAGGTGGCACTGGATCTCAGAGTTGAAAAAGGGGCAGAAGTATGTTTTCCTTCGTAGAAAGCACGCCACGGGGTTAGCAATGCAAGCTCCTGGCTCAGAAAATTAGACAGGTAACTCCATGTCAACCCTGTAGTTTATGACTACCTAGTCAGTCAGCCAAAATTCCTGAGTTTAACGCCAGCTTCAAATTACGTATGCTGCTTCCAGCATTTCCAGGTGGTCTGTCGTGACAAAGATTGTTGTATCGTCGTAATTAATTGTTCGTCCACTTACATGCCTCAAATGGAGATTTGCTACGATTTGGAGTAGTTACGCGATCACCCTTGGCAATTGGCTAATATGCATATGATATGTTAGGCGCTAACAGTCATGACAGATT
>NW_023597054.1:62971407-63005778 GCF_011947565.3 Pollicipes pollicipes | reverse complement strand
CAATCATCAACATCAAACCACCGATGCCATGATGATGAGGATGGTTTCTAGGTATAGCATTGTTCTTGTTTTTGAGCAAACTAAAGGCATGAACTGGATATATGTATATACAATGTCTCATTTGATATAACAAACTCATTCTCAGTTGAATATATGTGGTTTATCTGTTGCATGTTGATGAAATTGCATGAAAGTAATACTTGCCTGGGTAGAGCGTTAAATATATACTACAACTAAAAATAAACATAAAGACTTTAAACAGCTTTCAGTGCATCAATCTGTCGTAAAAACGGCTGTTTTCGAATTTGAGCTAACAGTCGCTAGTGCACTGTATCTATAATCATCCTGGTCTAGAATATTCACTTTTTTATTCTTAATTATTTGACCTAAACCCCTCAGAGGGGATGTCTCACACTTGCTGATACCGAAGCAAGGATCAGATATGGTGGCATATGCTAGCTTGTAATTATTGGCATACTTTTCAAGCGGAAAAGGCTGCCCTAGACGGCACAATTCTCTGTTTAGCAAATATGCTGCTCAATGTGTCATGATTTGATTACGTCATCGCACCTTGCACAACATTGCTTGAGAGCCAAATGACGGCCGATACATGGGTGTCGATTTCCCAGATGATTTGGGAGAAAGCGGAGTCGTGGAAGTCGCCACAAGGGGACAAATATGAAAAACTTTGCGGATTTGGTCCACTTGTGTTCTGACTATACATATATATATATATATATATATATATATATATATATTATATATATATATATATATATGCATATATGTGCAACCTACACATCAACATGTATTTTTAAGCTGATGTTCGTGGTCATAGCAATCACAAGTGGAAGCCTGACAGTTTCTATCAGCTTCGTACAATTGCACCTGATTTGTGAACCGGAAGGGGTGCAGTTGCAGCCTTCTCTACCATACTGAAAAGTGAAATCTGTCCGTAATTTACCATTATATGCTATTGTATTTTGTGGTGCATTTATTAATGTCTCCACAAGAACGCAGCATCCGCAATATCCGTGGCTATCGCAATGCGTTTACACAGAGGTTCTTGACACAAAAATTGCATCCATCAAACAAAGGCATTTCAATTTATGTAAAACAAAACATCAACACTCCCCCACGCATCACTTCAGAACCTGGTTATCAAAATTTTTCACATACCCTTGGGCAGGTGTCCTCTTGAGAACACATCTGCCCTGTTCGTTACAAAACACGCGCTGAAGCCTGCTGTTCTCCTGGTGGACAGTGTTCTGAGCTAATGTGCCTCTGAGGGGAAGTGACCCTAGAGGTTGTTTCATTAGTGGGTGTGTCCGAGACTGGATACACACCTGAGGTATCCATATGAGGTAAAATGGGCGTTGTAGTGATTTATAGATGAGTGCCATCCTGCACTTGTGAACCGGCTGTCACTGAGGCTGTGAAGTGGCATCTGAAGGTATGTTGCACGTAATCCGGAGATTGGAAATGTTATAATGTCGCAGTCATTTAGATTATTGAAACCAGATGTAGTTCTGGCCCCTGCGATGTGGTGGTACTTGTGAGTGATTTGCCAAAATAATGGTGATATGAGTAATAACGTTAATAATGATAAGCAATGAGCTGAACCCAAAACCACCCATGAAAACCATTCAGAATAAATTGGCTAAGAAGTTAAAATTTATGCGACATGTGAACAAGTGACATCCGCGAACGCAATGCCCGGAATATGGCCGCATTTTGGCATGTGATATGCAATCGAATAATTATAGCGATGAAACCAAGTCACATTCCTGCCCTCCAAAGTTACACGCGTGGTTACTGCGCTCTGCGAGGTGAAGCGACACTTAATTTGATTACCCTGCAAAACCCTAAATACGTTAACAGGAGCTAACCAGATTAGGGTTTAGGGACTATTAACACAATTTGCTGGAACCGCCGGCATATTTTGCGCCGGCTTTCTCCTGCGTGATGCCGACAGAGCAGGGATACTGCCGCATTAGCGCGATCGGGTCTGTGTCACACTCCGGATGGGTCGACACGCCCCTGACGTGCTGGAGACAGCGCACGGGGATACACTGGTTGGCAGATATTGGAAATCGGACACTGACATCACCGAGAAAACCCTGGATACCGGGGTCCCAGGAAAACACAAAATTATTTCTGGCATTCTTGATGTGAGCGTTACATCACTAATACCTAAAAAAGATTCAAACGACCCCTGCCCAAAAAAGTATGTTTAAATATTAGACAATGAGAAGTACTTGTTGAGTTATTTCAAGGTCGTTTCAAAAACGCAGATTATTTCAGCCTTGGTGTAGGAATAAACATATGTTATAAACCTTATGCATGCACATTTTACTCGATATTTTCTACGTATGGTATATATGTGTATATTTCATTAAAAATGGCAGCATATCTGACATCGACTTGCCTTTCAGATAATGATTTTACAAATAGATAGCTCGAACTTACCTTTTTCCCATCATCGAAAAACTGTGAAGGACGATTTCTATATGATTTCGTAACGTTTCATTGGTCCTGTCAACATCATCAGACAACATAGGCACGACTACACATAACAATATGCAAAATATTCGTTGTCGCGTCAGTTCAGAATAACACTTCTGTGTTTCTTTCGCCCAAAATATGCCACTTAGTTTCATGAAAAAGCTCTAATCGTGCAGAGTGCTACCAGATACCTCACATGATGATAAACAGTGGTAAGCACTTTTCCGGCAATGTCGCCCCCCCCCCCCCCCGCCTCATTTTGCGGCATATTTCTAAGTGCCAGAGGCTGTCCAGCCCACAAGGACAGTGTGCCCCGCACATTAGAGCACTTCATGGATTAGATCAATCCACGGATTGTGAATCAATCCGCGGTCTGGATTGAGCCGTGTCAGAAATTGCCACCAAAACACGTATAAGGACCGGACCGGATATTCAAAGTTGCCAGCACACACGGATTGTAGGTATTGAAAACCAGTTAAATGGACATTTCACTAACATCACTAAATTGTCCCTCAGATGCTCAATGAAGACACCGACTCAGAAAAGAGCCTTTGAACCAATAAAATACAATACTTTCATTTAGGAACAATGCACAAAAAGGCTTCATAAAATATATCTCGGTCATATATTCCACAACAATTTTATGATCAACGGATCATATTGAAAAATTGATGTCAGCGAGTGACACACATATGCGGCTGTTGGAACTAGAGCTCCCATTCTTTCCAAGTAGCTCAAATATATAATCCTTCAATATCCTATGCTATCTTTACGTAGCTACCATTCCTCCCGATCCTGTCAGCAACCACATTTTACCCCAGGTGGCACTGGATCTCAGAGTTGAAAAAGGGGCAGAAGTATGTTTTCTTCGTAGAAAGCACGCCGCGGGGTTTAGCAATGCAAGCTCCTGGCTCAGAAAATTAGACAAGGTAACTCCATGTCAACCCTGTAGTTTATGACTACCTAGTCAGTCAGCCAAATTCCTGAGTTTAACGCCAGCTTCAAATTACGTATGCTGCTTCCAGCATTTCCAGGTGTCTGTCGTGACAAAGATTGTTGTATCTTCGTAATTAATTGTTCGTCCACTTACATGCCTCAAATGGAGATTTGCTACGATTTGGAGTAGTTACGCGATCACCCTTGGCAATTGGCTAATATGCATATGATATGTTAGGCGCTAACAGTCATGACAGATTTTGAGTGATGGGCGACACGTAACTTACTCTTGCGCTGCGTTTTGTCAATATGAGAGAATTTTATATTGTTAACTAAGGCATTCACGATGCACGATAGACGGTACACACATTGACAAAAGCGCTGCACGATCTAAGTATTCATACCATCTCTCTTAGCGCGTTAAAAACAAAACAGCGGATACAGAATTACGTTTTACTATTTAATACACATGGAAAAAATATTTAACCTGCGTAAATGTGACTTAATGTAGCTGTACCATGCACGATTACAAACAAAAAGCTTTTGTATTTTCGGTATGAGCAAAACAAGGGAGACTTAGTGGCATCTGGCATTTTAGCAAGGGGACTACAAAATGACGCAGCTGTTTCATTTCTCTAAATGGAAGAGCAGGTACCACAGGCAGTGGACACTCGCACACGTAGATCATACTGTTAACGTAGCGGGTAATCCAACAGGAAATAATGATTGCAGTTGAAGTTGTTTCGTAGGTTGGTGTGCACGAGAACGGATACACATCTGAAGCATCATATGTGGGGTGAAAGGGTCGTTCTAGTTATTCGGAAGATGTACTAGATGATCGTCGTCATGCGGTAATGAGCTGGGTGCCGCTGAAACTCTAGTGGCATGTGTGGGTATGTTACACCTAACCTGGTGTCTGGAAATGTTTGGTCATGTGCGCATGTCTTAACAATACTAAAACCAGAAGCCATTTTTGCCCAACACGTTTTTGTGCCTGTGATTTATTTGTCAAAACACTTAGGATGTCGTTAACAGTAGAGTGAGCGTTGTTTGCCCTGATCTTCATAAAAATTGCACTTCTGAAGGTAGCTAGCTGTGTTAAGTGTCTTAGCGCACACTGGTTTATGATAATTTATTGCACATATCTCTCCAATGGAAATCGACAAGTTTCTTAAAGTTGAGATAATCAAATGAACCAAATTTGCTGCTGAAATCTTAAAAAGTTATTTGTGCGTGAGTGCATTGGCACGGATTTATTTCATGGATTTTTCTGATAAGGCGGACAAGACCAGATTGGATCGAGACATCTGATAAAAAGCGGATTGACGGGCGGATTGGATCTGGACTAGGCCGGCCTGGACCGGACTGGATCACAAAGACTAACTCCGCAAGGTGCTCTACCGCATAGCCACCTGCCGGTTGATTGCTGGATCTTTGTCCCGGATGTAAACAGCTTCTAGCACCTTTAGTTTTACTTATTGCGCTTAGCCAGTATGGTGGCATTTTCCACCAATACGCATCGAGATAGTGTCCTTACGTGAGCTAATAAACACGCCGCTTTGTCACACCGTCCTGGAGGTGCACCGTCGTCCGCCTTGATAGCGTGGTTGAAGTATGGCCGATATACGAGTTTGGTCGACGCGTGCAGTAACGTTGGTAATTTTCAGTGGTGAATTATTCGTGGACAGGCCGCTCCTCATAATTAAGTTCGATATTCCGAGACCTTTGCAGCATCTTGTGAGCATTATGATGTTGTCGGGATTTGCCGGGAAGTAGCTTCTTGATATTACATCCCGAATGCTTTCCCTTATGCCTCGTATGTAGTTGACATCCTGTTCTGGCAACAAATTTTGCCGTCAGTGCTTACTATTTTTCCCATCTGCTTGTTTATCGTTTAAGTGGAAGCATTTGTACAGCAGGACATTTATTGAAAATACCACCTACGGACTACATGCACGCAAAAAGTGGAACTCAGTGCTGGAAATTGGCTACATCCGGGACAAGGATACAGCAACCAACCAGCGGATGGACACGCAGGGCACACTGTGCGAGTGGTATGTGCATTGGGCAGCCTCTGACACCTAGTCGTAACATGGCTGGGTGGTGGGGGGCGACAAAGCCGGATAATGACTACCGGTGTTCATCATTACACGAGTTGTCCATTAGTGCTCTGCATGTAGCAGCTTTTTCATAACACAAAATGAGCAATTTCGAGTAAAATAAATGCAGAAATGCAATTGTAAGCCAATGCGACCACGAACGTTCTGTACATTTGTATTATATGTAGTTTCGAGCCCATGTTGTCTAATGATGTTGGCGGGGCCAATGAAACCCTACGAGACAATACAGGCACCCTTCTTAACAGTTTTTCTAAAGATGAGAAACAATTAGGAGACTTGAATCATCTGAGAAGCAAGTTAATGTCAGACATGCTGTCATTTTCAATGAAACACGTCTCAAAGAAAACCTGTTTTCTACCTTCACTTCTATATAGATAGATGGATAGATAGATAGATAGATAGATAGATAGATAGATAGATAGATAGATAGGTAGATAGATAGATAGATAGATAGAGAGAGAGAGAGAGAGAGAGAGAGAGAGAGAGAGAGATATATATATATATATATATATATATATATATATATATATATATATATATATATATGTATGTATATATACGTATATGTGTGTGTGCGTTTGTGTGCGTGTGCGCGTTCATGCGCGTGTGTGTGTGTGTGTGTGTGTGTGTGTGTGTGTGTGTGTGTGTGTGTGTGTGTGTGTGCGAGCGTGTGCGCGCGTTTGCATGCAAGTCTCAGCAGCGAAGCCGCTCTCTGTGATTGGTTTGGGCCAGGCAAGGATCACTACAAGCACCGCCCACCACCGATGTGTCGTTACGTGCGGGGAGACCGCGGACCTGGTAAACTCGCGCCGTAAATCTCTGCGCCAGACGCCCGTTCCCACGACAATCCATCCGCGCAAGCTGCTGCGTCCTTCATAACTTAGCCACGCAGCCGCGCCCCTCCCCTCCAGTACATACCTGGCATCGATTCACCCGGGCGTCCCCTGAGCGGTACCTATGGAGCGCCGCGTGTCATGCAACGCTATCGACCGGCCGTGGGCGGCCGTCGGGCTGCACAGCGTCGCTGCACGGCCGTCCTGCCCCGCTGTGTCGGCGCACCTCGCTACACAATCGATGACGCCCATTAGAGCACTGCTGCGGCCGGCCTGTTCGCCGCACCTCCGGCACTGATGTCCGCAGGAGAGCTGCACAGGTCAGAAGGCGACAGATGCGGATCGGATGCGCGGATCAGAGGTGCGGTGACAAGGTTAGGTGCGCAGATCAGGCCGCCCGTGCCGCGGTCAGATTCTCAGGCCGGGCTCTTTTCCGTACATCTTCATGGGTTTCTGACTGCTCGTTATGCTTGTTACGTCGGCGATAGAGGTCTCTGGTACTAGATTCAAAGCAGAGCAAGAAACGTCTGGAAAAACCGAAAGCATCGACATTTTTAGAGCAAGTTCTTTGGCAACGTGCATGCCTGCTTACGCGCAAGCGGCTCTCGCTGGAAAAACTTTTGGCCGCCGCCTTATCCCATTCAACACCTGTGACCAGCTCAGAAACACTGCGTTGATATTAACAGTGTCATTAATTTCAGCTTTTATTATTTGGTCTCATCAGCAGCAAATAACAGCCAGCAGCCTGTAATCAACCAGGAAAGTCCGATCGACTATTCATAGCGTCAGGAAGCTTGATATGAAATCGGCTTCCACGCTCCCGCCCGGCGACATTACCTGGAGAAAATATTGAGGCCAGGCTAGATGGCCAAATCTTCTCAACTGCATCAGCATCACGATTCTCTATGTGAAGTGGGCTCCTTTTGGCAGGGTACAGGTCGGTGATTACGCGTCTCGCGCACCGAAGCGTAAGAACCAACGGGCAATATCACGTATATATTAACCGGAACAGGTTTGTAAGGACAACGAGATGCGTCATACATATTTATCAAGATGCTAGCTAGAAACATCAGATATTGATGTGCAGCTTCCTTGACAATATGCCGGCCTCTAGTTGCATGGGGGTGCTTAATTTTGTATTTTAAATGAAGATTGCATGAGTGATACTTGCTATCCTGTGTTGTATTAATATATGAAAATATATACACACATATAAATATATATATATATATATATACATCCATATATATATATATATATATATACATCGATCGGCTTGAAATACAGAAACGCATTTTCAGCGGTCATTAACATCTTAAGCGAGGGCGTGCGAAACAGACAGAATTTTAATCGGGACTGGAAGCGAGCAGGAAGTTAATCTTCACTCAACTAGCCAGAAGTGTTGTAGATCTGGTGGTCAACCCGTCCCGGCCGGCCGACGCTTTTGACGAATAAATGTCTTTAAAACCATCTGCCGCGCCATTATGAAATTCTGACGAGTAGCACATATCTTTAACATGCGCCCGGGTGGCCGGTTGAATGCTCTTCGCTCAATTTGACCCCCCCCCCCCCCGAGATCTCGAGAACTTAGAGAGCTAGGAACACCAAATTTACAGGGTGCGTTGACCTGTATGTGAACTCACTTAGGTCTAAGTTTCAGGTTCTTAGGTTATGATCTTCGGGTCAAACATGGTCAAACAAAGTCAAATTCCAGGTTGGTCTCCAAAGTGCCCCAGAGCCTAGATAACCGTTTCTAAGCAAAAGTTCAAATGCTTATTTAAGGTCAGTGACGTTGTTTGACCTTTTGAAGGTCATGGTGACCAAAGTCATACAAGCTGCTTTGAGTTTTGTACTCAAATAGGCGACAAAGATTATGCTAGGCAGTATGCTCCGAAAAACCAAATATTGACCTGGGTAATTTTAGGTCAATGACCTATTGTGACCTCTGAGAAGTCCATGGAAGATGTATAGTTCGGTTCCTGCTATCAATAAATTTGAAATGGCCTGGCCTGACTTTAACCTGCCATAGACCAGCGGCCGTACAAGGTAAATTTACATTTTTGATGTCAAACGATCCGCTATTTAATTGTCTACACCCGTACAAAATTTGACGCTGCCACGCTGCGTCATTCGGAAATCGTTCTAGAGAAATTTCTGGGGTCAATTTGACCCCCCACCCGAGCGCGTGTTAAATGTTGAGCTCGTATTTGCATACAAGCCGGCGGAGCGGGTTTGTTTTTCTTGCCACTTTATAAGATTACGAAATGCAACCTTGTTTACGAAGGGGAGTGTTCCACATTTGTACGGGGTTTTGAACTGATATAGCCATCTTGAAGATCATTCGGTGCCGTTCGCAGTCCTGCCTTTCTTGGGGACTGAGCCATTCTAGTTCCTGAGCCATACGCCTCCGAAAATATGTAGAATATTTCGGGGAGACCATTGTAAGGTCTATAATTTCGTATATATAATTTTCCCCTGAATTCTGAGAAATGTGCAAAGCTGTGCAAGTACCGACCAAGCTAATCTGGCCCTATTAGCTATAAAACATTAGTTACAAGGAAGAATTCCGTCAAAAGTTCGCGGTAGCTTACATTGCATGGTATGTAAACTACCGCGAATATGAGAAGTATAATCATGGCAACTTACCATGTAACATGGTAACATGGTAAGTGTGGGGATGGCAACTCGACTCACGTACTTAAGTGGCGGCTCTAAAAAGTTCATCAGAGCAATGCCTTTTCAGAAGTGGCAGTGTGAAGACTTTCTAGCCCATATGTCGCAGGAAATGAGCACTTTTCCGGTTATGTAAATTTTGAAGAGCTTGGTGGGCGTACGCTCTTATATCAGGCATAATCGTTTAGTTCATAGACATTTTTCACAACAGCATATGGATGGATTCTTACCTAGGTGCGTATATACATAATGCCCCAGGGACAGTAAAGGCCCATACCTGGAATGGGAGCTTTTTGTGAAAGCCAGGTCTTACTCACTTCTTCAAATATATTTCTGATATCATTACAGTGCACATTCTAACTGAGCGAGAGGTTGGCTGGGCTCATGCCAAATATTTCTGGTCTGGATGAATGGGCATCCCGGTGTTTAAGACAGATTGTCCGCACTCACAACATGCAGTTCTGGTAGGAATCAACCAGGTGTATGCTATTTAATGGAAATAGTTTGCTGGCTGTTCCTGTTGTCAGTCAGTAGATGCTAATTCATTACACGTGATAACGTGCATAAAGTACACAGAGGGCATAACCTAAAGTAGATCACATTACTATGACTAAGCTTGCGGACTTAGCCGCACTTTTTCCGGAAAGCTCCCTGGTGGTTGTGGGTTTCAAAATGTGTCGGCGAACCAGAGGTGGAATTCAAAATTACAAAAAGTGGCAGCTCTATTCCTAACTTATCTGTTCCGTCGCCTGAAATTGCTAGGTCCGCGACGATCATAGCCAGCCAATTATTTTCAATGACAGTTGTGAATTTGGGCGCGAATGCTCGCGTTCGTAAACCCAATGTCGTAAAACTGGCAAACTCATCTGGTTCATGTGCCCCTTCATCCTCGCGTTTTTGGCATGACGTCACTGCTCTTCGAGTGTGTGTGGGGTGCCATAATGACCCGCAATGTTGTACAAGTAGAGTTTGAAGATGCTGCAGCGTTTCATCGATGCCAATATAGGTTGGCGAGCACTTGAAAAAATGTATGTTGTTGTTGTTTGCTTTCGACACGGAGTCGCAACATAGTCGTAGGCGCAATATTTGTTGACAGTTTGCCAGCTTGAGTTGGTGCGAGGCGGCCGGGACAGTTTCAACTGGCCAACAACGAAGCTGAACCAAGTATACCCGTCACTTATTATCATATTCATATTTGGATACCAACACGACCGCCATTGTACACTAGAACTCACTCGTAGATATATATATATATATATATATATATATATATATAGCGGATTTTTCACGAACCTGGTGTTTGTGTTATGTTGGCACCTTACATTCAGGGTCAAACTTGTAGCTAATCGAGATGGAAGGCTAGCTTGGGGAAACTTACCGGCAGGTTTGAACAAAACTGGTGTCGAATCGGCTAAATCGGCTAAATGCGACGGATGTGGGAGGCTAATGTGCCTCATCTGAAACCTCAGAAATCCCGAGGGTGAGATACATGGTGTTAGCAGGGTGAGTTATTTGTGACAATTTTTTGTGTCCCTAGGTCATTACATTTAGATTAAATAAGGCCAGACTAGATCAAACGGGATATCGGTGTCCAGAATGACCTGGGAGTTTCTTCCTTAACCAATTTTAACATAGATACGTTTTATAAGCCAGGGATCACTTGTATTCATGTCAGCTTAGATACCCGCTTCGAACTTTAAGGTCGAACTAACCAAAAGCCTTCGAGATAAGTTTGGTATACAAATTTACAACAGGAGTCAAGAACTAACCCAGGCAACATGCTCCACCACGAAGATGGTTAATTGAGGTACTCAAAAAGGCTTAAGTGGCTTCCGATAACTTTTGTGAAGTTAACACGAGAAATCTGTTGACGTCTTCGTCACCATTACATTACAAACGGGCGTTGAAACTAAGCGGTAACCGGCAAAAACTACACCATTAAGCAAGTTTTTCAGTCATGTAATGTAATGTTTTCAGTAAATTAAGTGTGGCTTGGCTTTGATCTTGATCCGCTCTTTATACCTTTCCAAGGGCAATACTGTTAGCTAGCCCCAATCATAAGTTGATGTATGTAAGTATCTTAACGAACCATCTCAATGTTGTCTGACTACGTCTAACATCCGCCGTCGCAGCAGCTGCTTTGCTACGGGTCAGCGACATTGTGAAGTTTATCAATTTTTGCATACCGGAAGATCAGCTATTCAATTGCCGACAGTTATGCAAAGTTTGGCGCGGCTGGACCACCGCTCCGCTCGAAAATTATTCTGGAAAAATCTGAGGGGGAAATTGCCCACCTCCACGCGAGGGCGTGTTAATGTTCGCATTCGCTAAAACAAAGTCTTCCAGGACATCACACTCCACTAGGAACGAGTCTGAAGTAACTCTATTTTCCCAAATGTAAAAATACATTTAGATGAATTTATGTTTGGTTAGGAATACAGGCCGTAAACAAAGCATGGGGTGTATGGCTCAGCTTGGACGTATTCTGGGATGCAGATAATGTAGGGCATATTGCCACAAAAGTATGTAATGTGATACAAATATGAAGCCAGCGGCCCTTACCAACAAAGGACTGAATCACTCCCGAAATATCTGATATCACCTCAGGTCCTATACATGTGCGCATGTATAACGCCCGCAATGAA
Organism: Pollicipes pollicipes; assembly: GCF_011947565.3. Taxonomy (NCBI): domain Eukaryota; kingdom Metazoa; phylum Arthropoda; class Thecostraca; order Pollicipedomorpha; family Pollicipedidae; genus Pollicipes; species Pollicipes pollicipes. Next base: position 62,994,066 of record NW_023597054.1, on the reverse strand, counting down.
AAGGCTTACGATGATGCAGGGTAAAATAATGTGGTTTATATGGCAAGGCCGGCCGCCCAAGGCTGTTGAAAAAATGCTGACCTAGGATATAGAACGTGGTGGGCTAAAAACACGCACAGACATTTCGCCAGTCATTAAATGTGGCGTGGTGAAGTGTCTATACTCGAGCTGGAAATCAATATGGTGTAAAATGATGCAGACGCGGTTACCAAGTCTTCGGGATTCCGAATTGTATAGAGATGTAATTGCTGAATTTCAAGTATACACCAGTAAACCCTTACCGCGAGCATAGAAACGGTGAGCATACAAAAATGAAAGATTTGGTTCAATAAAAGCATGCGAGTTAACAGCAGAAGTGTATTTATTAAAAGCCATCATCCACATCACCATCCAAGATACCACTCAGGTGCAAACCAACGAATGGGTCATACAAATTAACTGAGGCGGCAAAACAGACATATTTGAGGCACAGATCGCTGGAAAGTCACTGATGAGCGAGGAGCTGCGCAGCTCGCTTTTCTGTAGAGATGCAATAAGCACCCATACATCTAGCGCGGTATCCAGATGGAAAGATGGGGGATAATATGTCTGCTTGGAAAGAATAGATATAAAGTTCCGTGCGAAGGTACAAAATCGCAAAGTTGTAATCACTACAATATGGGCTGCTCCACAGAACAAAGTTACGCGGTGATGCTTATACATTCAAAATATTATTCAAGTGAATGAAATGGATTGCTGCATGAAAATAGTGTGTTAAAAATATGAATGGTGACAGAAGACATCCTACGGGTGTTTTCTCTTGTTTTCTGCGTGCTGTGCTGTTGCACGATGACTGTGCCTCCCGGCTAGAACCCCTTTCTTCTGTTGTTGTTTTTTTTGTGCGTGTGTTTTGCCTAGCGGCGTGTTAGGAAAATCGAGCAGGTCGAGGTGGTGCACGGCATGATGCAAGCATAATCATGCACGAGTGCAGTACGTGGTCTGCATGAATGATCTTTTGATGGCATGACTGCGTATGATATAAGTATGAAGTATTGTGCGAATGAAATAGCAGTTTGGAAACAAATTCATCTACGGTGGCACTCCTGTATTGCTTTTGTGCATCCAACTGAAAAGAGCAGCGCATACCAGCAATATTTATATTGTCTTTGGAGCAGCTATCAAACGGCAGATAGTAATCGACTGACGATGCGTGTTGATGTCCCATGCCCCAAGCCTATGCAACCGATCGCTACCAGACCTAACCCATCCCGTGTTTTATGGTCGACAACATAGTCGTTCCAAGACTAGGGTGGCCCGGGGTTAGAGCAAAGGTTTCCAAAATGGAAAGCACGCTTGGAAAGTTTTTGAGTTTTTTTATTCCATGAGATGGCATTTTGCGAGTTTAAATGTAACTCTGCAAAACTTAAGCCGATATTTTTTTGTTGTTATGACACAGGGGCTTTAGGCAGGCAAAAAAGCTGCCTAAGAAGACAAAACTTATCCAAAGCGTCGATCTCTTTGCGACCAGTGGTAAGACTCTGGCTCGCAGCACGGGATCATGTGCAACTGATTGCTGAAGCCTTAGGCCTTTTTGGTAAAACTTTTCTTGTGTCAAAGTCACCATAAACTGGTAAAGATAAGCTACAGGTTATGATGAATCGAATGCTAGATGTTTGGTGGCGGCCGGTCGCCCGGATTCGGGGCTCTGGGCGTCTGTAACTGTCTCTCATGTTTTTGACGTTGCAGTGGGCATTAAATTGACCCATACCTATTAGTGATAGGTGCCTTGTTCTAGAGAGGATGGAAAATTGACAGTTTGCATCGTATATTGAACGTCTAGCTGCTATTGCCACCATATACGGATTATTAGATGGTCCACAACGTTTTTGACGTTTTTGGCGTCTTCCGTGCCCTTTGACCTGACTAGAGGTTATCATATTTTGGACCGGATAAGTGTTTGGATATTTCATGTTGGGGGTGCTAACGACTTCGAGGCGATGGGGCTTATAAAGGCTTGGAACCTGGGATCGCCTGTAAGTGATTTTGGTGGACATTATTTGTGTGACCTTTCACCCTCGCCCTGATAGGAGAAGGGGTGGCGACACGACCCACCACCACCCAGGTTTTTGGGTATTCCTCTCCAGCATGTCGTTCCATCGCGCCCACATTTTCAGTATCCTGCGGGGCATTGATTCTGTGTGTCTTGACTCTCGCAATGGATGACATCGACACCAATGCGAGACCCTAGCATTTTTAGTTTCGGAGCAGCGGCGGATTTCGAGGAAAACTGCACGACGATCTACGGCCAACGCCGGCGGCGGGTGGCAACCGACGATTTTGCGCACCGCCCATGTCGGACCGACCTTGTTTCATTGATGGGGCCATATATCATAAAAATGCGCTTAGCCGCAGAAAACTATGTACTATTGTACTTAAAATTGAACCAGGAACACGACTGTTGAAATCTGGGATCGCTACAATGCACGGCCTAGTGTATATGCACATTTGAAGCAGAAAATATTCGATGTTGAGAAAATTTGACCTTTGACCTGGCATAATGTTCGCAATTATTGACCGAACAACATCACACTTCTACCAATCGCGAGATATTATTGATATCAATCAATTGGTGTCTTCTGGTGAGCCCTATCTTGCCCAATTTGAAAACGGTAGGGGGTCGCTTCGATTCCTCCCCAGCCCCCTTATCAGTCAATGTTACGAAATTCGGCGAATCGGGGAAAGACTTGCTCTGACCCCAGATGGGCGTTTTCTTCAGAGTGTAGGCAATAAAACGCTGTGCAACAAATGGTAAAGATTTGGCAGCGACCAGCCTGGTAGGCCGGTGAATATAATCGTAACAGGCGCCCTCGGTCCAATGAAATCGTAACAAGCGCCCTCGGTCCAATGAAATCGTAATAAGCACCCTCGGTCGATTGGTCCCGGCCATCGTCAGCAAAAATTTAGTTAAATGGTTGCGATAAGATTCCGAGAACCGTAACCACATCTCATTATATTTTCTCTCAGTTATTCAGTGATATGCAAAAATAATGAGTATGCATTAAATGTTTGTTATTGTATATCATAGTGTGCCTTGAAAGAAGTAGTCAAACCTGGGAAATTAATACTGGTAGCAGGACAGTGTGCCTAAGTTGTTTTTAGAGCGGACGGTGTAGGGCAGAGTGAAATTTATCATTGAAGCATACAGGATGGTTGACACCATCCGTAAGTAGTGTACCGGTAAATATACAGCTTTTGGAAGCATATAGTTAGCGACACAAGGCAGTAGCAGTGGTCCCGGCTTAAGTTTAGGCCCTCCTCGGGGAATTCGGCATCGTCAAGGGAGAGAGAGCACCGGCGTGCCGACTACCAAAGGCAGCGGGAACGTTCAAGTCAGACCTGTGGCGAATACTCTATGGGGCTGTGCGAAATGACAGGCGGTTGCCAGTGTGGCATTTTTTTGTGTGGCAGATACGAAGTACTCAAGCTGCGGAAGTCAAATCCGCGCCTGCTTTATGTAGCCCTGTTTGTCCTAGCATTCAACGCAAACTGAACCAAGCATTTCAGCAAAAGCTATTCTCAGCTGTGACGCTTTTTGTGGTTGTTCACAAAAGGCTGTAAACGCTTTCATCATAGTGAACCAAAAGATCTTACCATACCGAATTAGCCAGGAGGCCTCCAAATTACATCCTGGGTTTTGAATGTTCAGCTGCCCGTTTGCATTCTATGTCGAGACGTATCCCATTTGTGGATCCGCGTTGGCACTCTGCTCTGGCTGCAGAAGTCACGACCAAAGAGCTGTCGGCCGCAGCCAGAGCTGGTGTCATACCAAGTAGCTGCGACTGTGGCGACGAAATATCGAGATGTCTGATCCTGATTCTGATACGTGATCCCAATGAGATGTTGACATCACTGTTCTATGCTTCCACCTTGCCACTGTGTCTGGTCTCTCGTTTTCTCTTCGCTCTCGCTCTCACTCTCTCTTCACCCTTGCCCTCTCTCTCTCTCTCTCTTTCCTTACTGTCACCGTCAAACCCCTTGTCCTGCCGGGCAGGGCTTGGATTAGAACGATCCCAACGACTTTAAGTAGGTACCCACAACCGAACCTGTGCCAACAAAACAAAATGCCTGGTTGAATCACAGAACAAATATATATATATATATATATATATATATATATATATATATATATATATATATATATATACATATACACACATATATATATATATATATGTGTGTCATGCTGGAGCATGGTGTGATATCAACACGAGGCTGCTTCCCACTGGCCGTGTGCCTTCGCGGTAGGTCTGCTCACCCAAATCAAGGTCGTATTAGTCGCGACAGGTGATCAACCCAGGGCCAGCATCTAGATGACCTCTATCCACGTCAAGCGGAAGGACTGTGCGACGGCCTATGTATATTCACTATGTAGTCAGCGTGTCTCTAGTAGAACTTCTGATTTGCTGTTTGATTTTATCATGTTTTTAAATCGGGGTACGTTCGTCATGGGAACATTCTTAACTTGACTGCAATTGGACCGAAACTTAAACCATTATTCCGTAAAGCGCGGGGCAGGGGGTTTTGCACCAGCAAGAGCCGTCTCTGCATTCCAAGCATGCTTTAAATATGTTACCCGGGGCAAACTGGTGGTGAATGTGCATTCAGTCACGTGTCTTGCTGGTGTTTGATGCATCAGTAGCTACAGTAATCTTGTCATTAACTCTCTCGAGACTGCGATCGCTTTATAAGCTACTCGATCATGTTAAAATCGCCTGAGATTTTACTCAAGTGAATAAGAGACGATGTTCACTCATTGACTGCACAGCGACTGGACCGTGGCACTCCGAGTAACAGCATGAGAACGGCTTTGTAAACCTGTTCACTACCGAGTGGACGACGAACACACGTGCGCCGCGAGACACGACAGCTCGCGACCGTCGCGCGGCAGTTGAGTCCAACATACGTGCGCTGCGAGACACAACAGCTCCTGACCGTCGCCCGACGGTTGTTCACTCCGCGGCCCGGTGCCAGCCAGCGCCGACCTACCGCCGCCGTGGCCTCTGCAACAGTGGCAGATATGGCTTTGTCTCCGGCCGCTCGGGGGCTTTAAGGCTGGCGGGTGACGCCACTTTAAGCTGGCAATTAGACGGAGCCGGCGGGGACGCAGGTGTCAGCGGCAGCGCGGCCTGCCGTGGCCGGCGCGCTCGACCACCGACGGCCCCGCGGCGCCCGCGGCGGGCCGCCGACGGGGTCGCCGGGGCCCGGCCGGCCGGCCACCAAATGGACCTTATCACAGGGGCGTCGGCGCCGGCGCCGACGCCGTAACGAGCGGTTTGTCGGCGCCGTCCGCACGCCGGCTGACCGGTGGATGGTGCAGTCAGTTAAGCCGACAGCCGCTGCGGCGGACCCGCCGGACGGGCCGTCGTTAGCGGGGGGGGGGGGGGGGCGGGGGCGGAGTAGTGCTGTCACTTTTGAGCCCGCAGACCTGTAGCGCGTAGGATTCAAAAGCCTGCAGGACTTTCAACGGGTGTTGTTAGCTGCATTGCGGGTATTGGCGGATATTCTACACCTTAGATTAGCCCACCTGTGCCTTCTCATTCACAGCCTTATGCTTAATTAGCTAGCAATTATTGATGCAAAATATTGATGAAAAAGAAGGTCCTTGCACAAAAAAAGATAGAATGGGCAAGTTACATTTCATCATAGTTTCCAGCTATGTAATGCATGCCTTTCATTATCACATAATCCGTGGCATGCTGTAGTTTAAAGGTAGACCGCCAAAGCTTTGTAACTTTTCAGTTTGCGGCTAGCGAGTTAGGCGCAATTATTTAACAACACGTTTTGAGAGGATCAAATCATAACATAAGAATAAGAACCAGTTTGAAAAAAGATCGCATTAATGACTCGGCCATGGGTGTAGTTTCCTATCAAACGACTCCAGTTCCAGTCCCCAACAACGAAACAAGTTTAATCATTTACTCCTGTTCAGTCCACCCCAACCATATTTTGGAAAACTAGGTTGGATTTTGCACACCATTTTTTAAATAAATCGCAAGTTGCATGCAAACACACAGTGGTTTGCAGGCACAGCTGGTAGATACAACGACACAGGATATGTTCAAACAGCAAGGACCATACAATGCCTGGATTGTGTAATAGAATATGCTTTTAGGAATTTTACAGCTTCTTGATTTGTCCCTAATACTATTGTAAGAATAATTATGTATGTATGAGATGAACAATAACGCTGCGGGTCCATGCGGGGTTTTTTAGGGGACCCTTGCTTTGCGGGGTGGGTGCGGTTTTCAAGTTTGGGTGTGGGGGGGTGGATATTTCCAATCTCAAAAAGCGGCAACTCTGGTGGTCGGGAGCGCCGGTCGGTCATTAGCGGCGCACCTCTACTGGGTCACTCCAGGTCAGCGAGAGAGTTGGGCCATGGCACGCTCAAGCAATGAAGCCCGTTAAGAAGATGGTGTCATGCAGTGTGTGTCATGAGCACTGCATGTATGAAACAAGTTGTAGGTGAGAATAGCACTGATTGGGCATTAGGTGCTGAAATGACGCCCTCGTCAGTCGGAGCGAGTGGTAAATAAATCGTGACAGATAAAACAAACGTCCTTGAGTTGTCTCGAACAGGATGAGCCAGAGGAAGGACGATGATGCCGAGCAACACGATGGTGAGCCCTGCGGTCCTAAGGAACGGTGTCGCAAAATTAGTGCTACTACAACTACTGCGGCCGACAGAGCTACGACTGCATGATGTCTACGTGTCATGAATTAAACTGCAAATAACCATACAGTCTTCCTTTATACGACGCTTTACTTCGACTGCCGGGAATTCTACACGACATTAGTGTTACAAGGCAAAATTCACATTTTAAAAACTTATACCCGTCATTACTCCAACCGGAGGAACCTCTCCAGTCTGCTTCTGCGCTATATTAGTTCTGATGCCAGTACTCATGCGGAATATTAGAGCTACCCGGCAAAATGTATGTTTCAAAAATGTGCGCACGTTATTTCTCTACCGGCAAAAACTGATGCAATCCTTACTTTACGCGACAGTGCGTCTGCTGTAAATACCCACACGCAATATACCCACAGCAACATTAGTGCGACACGACAAAACACATCCTTCAAAAATTATGCTCCTGAGGACTTATAATTACAGACGAAGCTTCACCCAAATCCTGAAGACAGACCACAAATAACAGCCATTGGAATGGTCAAATCAGATGAGAGGTGGCCACCTCATAGCGTTGCATCATTGCATGCCGCAGCATTACCTATATGCATTGACTCCTACGGCATACGTTCATAACTTCTATTGCCTTCACTTATGAGCGATGCACAACGACTTCACAGGATGCTGTAACCTAATGAATGAATAGCCACTGGTATCGCCACCACGAGCCTTTCATTGCACGGCATTAGGCAGTTGGATTCTCCCCTCCCATCCGGCAGATCACTCCCACGCCTCCGCATGGTATCGTTCTTACATATGCACGTGTTTGGCCTCGTACAGTTGTCTGAGGCAGCTTGTGAATTTGTCCCGTATCATATGGCCCTCTATGCTATTAAGTTGCCACCCTTATGCTTACTAGATGAAACCCTGCAATGTCAACTGCCGCGAGGGTTTTTTTAAAGGAAATGTGTTCTTTTGTACCTAGGACAGTCAACTTAGCTTAGCTACCGTGTGCAACTTTCGGCACTTCTCATAGTTCAAATGGTTATTGCTCTCAACTTGATTTCTTAAGGACTTGGAGGGATGTTGTGACGCCGTTTTTTCAGGAGTTTTTATGTCAGGTAACCAATTTCTGCAGTTATTGGCAATGCATAAGATCAACAAGAGGCCCAAGGTGATCGTTAATCGCTGATCGTTAATCACCAAAATCATTTCTTTTGATCGATACAGGCGGTTCGTTGTCTTTTGAGAGGCAGAATCGTTGGACTAAGATGATAGCGTTTGCTCTCAATGTGGTGAGTGATCTGCGTCCCGCTGACACGCAATGCCTTGTCCTTTGTTACAATCGTGCCTGTGCTGCTGCCGTGCACCACCCCTCCATCAAGGAGCCCGCCCATATCCTCCCGGTCGGGTGCTCCAGGCTGACTCTAGGTCAGTGATGTAGCTTCCTATTCAGTTGGGGGCTTTAGCCCTCCAACGTTGGTAAGCAAGTGGGCAAAAGCTGGCGAGAAACCGATTTGGTGGCATATCCTGTGGATAAGTTGGGTCATTTTTCACCGTTTAGCCCGTCCAAACTCATTTTGTGAAACTGCGGCCTTGTTCCGGGTCGTCGCTCAGCTCCTGTTATGACTTTTTGGCGTAAGTAAACAGCATGCAGTAGCACGGTGATAATGCGGAGACATGCCCTTAGGTTGTTGGTCCAGGCCTTCCTGCTTACCCCCGACAGATTCTTTACCAGCGTGTCTTAACAGCCCAGGACACTCACGGGAGCGTGCATCATGCCCGAGTGAAGTATGAGGTTGGCCTGTCGCCTTGCTAGTCGCTGAGTCGCCTTGCGGATTGGTACTCGGCGCTGGAGCTGAAGTGAAAGAGACCACACCCCTTATATGGTGTAACGGGCAGAGCACAACGGTCTAACGTGCTGCAATGTCTATAACGCCGGGCGAACTCTGCCAAGGCTGGGGCTCCTGTGACGATGTTTCATTCGGGAGTGAAGAAGCATATTGTTCCATTTGGCAATTACATTAAAGAAAATATTTTGGTATCAGCAAACAAATTTCAGCGGTTATAGAAAAACATTTAAATCTGCAAAACTGACCACTTGTCTCCTGGCGTTATCACTGCCAGTCACGGCCCAGTCTTACAGTAGGATAGAAGCTCGGCATCCCCCGACCTAACCCTCAGCATGACTGGATACAGGCCACTGAGAGAAGGATCTTAGTGCACCGAGTCCGGGACGGGACAGGACAGAACAGCACAATAACGAAGGGTCGAGGACAGGGCAGCAGACTTCACTGCAGATAGGCAGTGGGGTAGGATAGAGGAAAGACCAAGGCGTACTCCCAGAAGACGGGGCAGGGGATAAGATCGAAATCGGACCAAGGAGGAATGCGATCTCAGCACTCGGGACACCTAAAAAAAACAGTAAACAACGAAGGGAATAGAGCAAAGAACGGCACAGAGGGCAGCAGGGAGTTTGCATGAAGGACGGGACAGACGACTGGGGACGCAATGAGGACAGAGCTGATAGGGAGTGCTGGAAAGAGGGAGTTCAGAGGATGGGACAGAGCTCTCTGCTCCCTGCCCTGCCCTGCGATAGGGCGGATGACAACACGGAGCGAGGCAGGACAGCACAGGACGGCACAGTACAGCACAGCACAGCACAGCACAGCACAGCACATAGGCAGGATGGGACATCGGAGAGCGTGGAACCGATGACAGGGCCCAGGGCCTGTCATCTGTAGAAGTCAGGGCCCAGGCTAGGCCAAAGTTAGCTGTCGGGGCGCTCACTCTGGCGCCTGATAAGACCAGGGCCAGGGCCCGAGAACAGAGCGGGCAGAGGATAGAGGGGACGGAGGGCAACGTCGGACGGGAGCGGGATATGACAAATGACGGTGCAGGATGGAGGGTAATGCGCGGAATAGAACTGAGAAATACAGAGGGCAGATCACTTAGGGCACGGATTGAGGGACCAAGGTCAGGCGGCAGGACCGGACATGGACAGAGGGAGAGGGGTCAGACTAGAGGACCGGACATGGACAGAGGGGAAGCCAGTGTTATCCTGTTCTATCTTGAGACCTATCATGTCCTTCCCTGCGCCGATCTCCTGTCCGCTTGCCTACCCTGGCGTGTCATTTATTCTGCCCTGCCTTCCCCTGCTCAAACATGCTCAACCCTGCTCCGTCCCGTCTCCGCCCCCGTCCCCGTCACCGCCATCGTCACCGTCAGACACCGCCACCGTCACCGTCACCGTCACCGTCACCTTCCATTTCGTTTCATTTCATTCCATTGCGTTACGGTACGTTCCGTGTCGTTTTGTTGCTGTTTTTCAGTAAATACTGCAGTGTAAGGTAGGTCACGTGCAAATGGCGACCGCGGACATTTTTGCAGAAAGAGTAATGGTGGGTGTAGGCTTTTGAAATACAAGTTTTGCTCTGTAAAACATTTTATGTAGAATTGTTTTAAGTGGAATCAATGTATATATATATATATATATATACATATTGATATATATATATATATATATATATATATATATATGTATATATATAAACCCTGTACAAGTTTTTGTAGTATAATTAATGAATGATATAAGCTTTAACGTTTACTTTTGTCGCGACGCACTAATGTCGCGTGTAGGCATTGGCAGGATAAATACTGTCGCGTATGGGTACCACTGTATGAGTTTTGCAACAAAATTAATGACAGGTGTAAGTTTTTGGGATAGAAGAGTTGCTGTGTTACAGAAATGTTGCGTGTAAGTGTTCGCAGCAATAGTAATTGCTTAGCACTGCTGTCGGTAGGAGTTTTTGTCGTAGTACTAATGCCGTAGAGCCCTCAGAAACGCAGGGGCTTTCAGCGTCGTTGTGTTCAATAACGGATTACACCAGGCTTTTTCTTAAAGAAGGGCATTTAGGCAGTCCGTGCTTGCATCTGCTAACATTTTACGACAACGCCTTGGCCATTGGAACAAGGTTATGCGTGACCCACGCTTTGACAGTAAAATGTGAGCTTTGGACCTTCAAAGGCAATTGATAAAGTAGCGCCCGTGTCCATGTGAAAGGAGCTCTCCAGATTTCAGACGGGTGTAGGATGGCACTGCTATTCCTTTTGACAATCTCCAGAACGCTTTTCCATCACGGACGGAGGCACTGCTATAGAGTTGACTCTATGACAAGAACCTGAGTGGTCGCCTGTGGCCAAATTATGTATAGCTGATCAACTAGTGTATTTAAGCACACTTTCATTCACAGAAAAGATGAATCGATGTGCAAAATATTTAATACACACTCGGGTGGCCCGTTAAATCTGACGCGCGCAGGTGGGATGGGGAAAGAGGTGAAGTTAACACCCTGAGACCTAAAAGACTAAGAGTCTGGAGACATCAAATTCACGGAGAAGGCTGGACTCCGAACTCACCTGTGTCTATTGTCAGGTCACCGGGTCGTGAAGCTCGGTCAAATAGTGTCAAACAAGGTTAAGATGGAAGCTGATGTCCGGAATGTGTTCAGGCTTCCTTACGCAACCAGCTTTGACTCACACAACTTTCCTGAGTAGAGGGTCACTCGTGCCATATCAGGTGATGACCTTATCTGACCTTAAGCAGCCCCAATTGGTCAAAACCCAACGCTTGTGCGCTTCTTTGACTTGAAATCCCCGTCAAGAATTACCCTGGAAGGCATGTTTGTTAAAATAGACATGCCTTCAAACAAAAGTTTTAGCGAGGCCATTATAGTCAGTGACCTCCCCCGACCTTCATACAGCGAAAATAAGGAATCTGATGACGTGCTTGTGACCAAGGAATTCAAAATGGGCGTCAAAGATGCTCCCTGTAAATCGAGTTTTCCATTTAAAAACGGTCTGGTTCTAGCCTTGATCTGGCCTTCATACTGGTCTTAATCTGGCCTTGAAGGATTTGATCTGGCCTCCAATGTAATTGGAATTGGTCGTGATCCTAACTGCAATTGATCATTGTCTAAGGAACCATCTCAAAGCTGTATCACTTCGTTTAACATTCCGCTGTCACGTCAGCTTGGCGGATTCCTTAGGAATTGCCTTCGCTGACAGCTTGTTACCTGACCTGCTACAGTTCAGCAACCTTATGATTTTATCTATCTTGGTAGCAAAAGCTCAGTTTTCGGAATGCCGTAAAAGTATACATTTACAGCTATTTTCGGCGAGGATAAACTGCACCGTTTTGAGAGCTATTCAGGACAAATCTTCAAAGGCGGCAAAATGACCTCCATTCCCTTGACCAGAACGTTTGCTAAATGTGCGAAATCACACAAACACACGCACGCACACTCCCAAACGGACACATATAATGTGCTAGTCTGTTGGTACTGCCGTGCATAAATCATGTCCCATTCCATGGCCAGGACAAAACAGCTTCGGGAAAACAGCTGTGTGGTCTACGTCACGAGGAGCGACAAGCGGCGATAAAGCCTCTAATTGTGGAGATACCACATGTTTGGCTGCTCACCAATGACGCTGTAGTCCTGTCCATCGATACATGTGTGCTGCACTGTGATATCTTCTGCGTGTCCCTACGTCTACCGACATACATACATCCATACATACATGAGTACACGCACAGACACACGCACGCGCGCGCGCGCGCGCGCACGCACGTAGCAATACGAAAGCAATTCATGTATATATATATATATATATATATATATATATATATATATATATATATATATATTCAATGTGTCAGCGTTGAACAAAAGCTTGAAAAACATAAATTATCATTGCAGAGTTGTCGGATACACATCGCCACTTGTTCTAAAACATTCCTGCTGCATGTAATTTCTTGAGATAGATGCATCATAGATATAATTTGTAAACATGGAAAGCATCCATCTATATATAGCTACTTTCGAATTGACCACCACCAGGAGTCATATGCGATATTGAGCTGTTCAGTGTGGTATATTGCGAACTTATTGCATGCTTATGAAGCGCAAAGGAGCATTTCGTTCCCATCGTGGACTGTCTCGTGAAGCGCAATCATAATATTTTTTCTCGACAACGAGCAGAAAGACAAATATTCTGCAATTTGCAATCAGTTATCAATAGAAAACGTGCACAACTCCCCTCTGTGGCAATGCACCGCAGCAACTTTGCTATTCTCGCGTGCTACTACTTACGTCGCATAACGAGGCCTCAAGCCCACGGTCCTGCAACGGCCGTTTCCTGCCCGAACTATGCGTGGAGCTTTTCGTGCGCAGAAGAGATCTGACGTTGAGATGAAAGTCCACTACGAAAGCAATACAGTGAAGTCTGTCACTGTCGTTTTACAACATTCGTACTGTGGTTTCGAGGCCTGTGGCCTTGCCCCGCGCCGTCCCATGCCGACAAAGGCCCCGCCGCGATCGGGGGCCACTCGCCTGCTGGGCCCCTGCCAACGCTCACCAGTCAGGTAAAATAGCATGCTAAAAGGACGCGTCGCAAGCGCATCTTTTGCCCATATGTGAAAAACTGATTACGTGTACGTGATGAGTATATGGCGGGAAAAAGCGCATCTTCAAAAGGCCTTTGTTGCAGGTGCGCTGGAGTGGCGGCTGCCGGCACTTCCCATCAGCCTGATGCTCATCGTCCCACTGCTCTGCCCAGGTGAGATTGGCCGGCGCCCGTTGCCAGGATGCCATGCCCAGGCCCGACACCAATTATCTTGTTGCGCTCTCTGTTGCTGCGCTCCGACACCAATTATCCTGCCCTATCCAGCCAGGTTGGATGGTTTGGTATTCATGCACACCAACGTTTTTATTCGGGAGCAAACCATTTTAAGGTGAGCTTGACCAATTCAAAACTGTGAATCTGCAGACTCCTCGACGGGACACGGTATACCCAGAGCGCAGCTTCATCTGCTACAAACGAGAGACGCTCTCTCAGCCGTGAATGCGACTCATCCTCGGACAGCCGACATCAATTACACTCGGTCCCCGTGCGCGGCGCCCCTGCAGCCGAGCTTGTGCTGTTTTTGTCCTCCTCCTGAGAGGCCAAGCTTGGGCGACGACGAACAACTGAGGCGGGGTCGAATAATTGACGACGCCTACTTAGCTGAGCTGTGAGAGCGCTAACTACCGGCGGTGACGAGGACTGCTGGGCCCGGGTCCTCTGCCCAAGACCACGAAACTGATCCGCAGCTGGGGCACGGACGGATTGACGCGGGCCGAGTTGAGTTGAATTCTCCGATTGAGCTGTGCCTTGTGGAGATTCGCTCATTATTTACTCGGTGTTCGCGACCTCTCCAGACGCCGGCGCCGTCTGACGGGTATGCCACGATGGTGGGACACACATGCTGCCTGTGCTAGATGGATCGGAGGGGAGCGGAAACTAGTGCCTCTCTGCATGGTGCTCAATGTCTTCTTACAGCTTTTTTGTTGATTCCCAAATCGGAGCCCGAAACGCCCTAATGGCCTGCTTCAATGTCAGCGTCGGTCGGAGGCGCGACAGGAACCGGCGACGTCATGGAAACTCTGACGCCTTTCACGTGATAGGTGTAGGAGCAGCCTTCACGCCCAACCCTGACATTTGTTGGGGGGAGAAAATTGCCCAGATTTACAAATGCTGTGCAATACAAATGTAAGTAACACCAGGCTGATGAAATGAATAGAAAAGCGAACGAGCAATCGTCGATGGCTGAATTGCTTGTCGAGATGAATCGCTCGCCACGTTTTAAGTCATACTTAAGTACAATATCCGCTTTATTCAAGTATCATCTCAATTGCGTAAGCACGCAACAAAGCTGCATTCAATCCACTACTGTGAATCGCCTACAAATAAGGCACAAGAACTTGTCTATCGGAATTAGATATCTGAACACGCGACCAACTCACCATAGGCTTCCTTTTAAAAGAGCGCACAGCGAGACCCGGGGCGATTACACGGGAGACGGAAGCACATTCTGTGTGAGGCGGTATTGCCGGCGAGGCCGTACGTGTCGCCAACACTGCTCTTCAGTCTCTGGGACTGTGAAAGTGCGCTCGACGCTCGCGAAACAGCGTCTGTGTAAACAGGTCATAAGTAAGCCTCTTAGAAACTCTGAAGTTCGGTCGTCTGTGGTTGATAAAGTGAACTTGAAGATGAATCGCTATGCGTAAAGATGCTGTCAGTGTTTCAAATTGTAGTGGCTTTTAGGATTCAACGCCGAGGACAAGGCAAAGTGTTAGAGCGTGCGTATTTCGTTCATGGTGCACAAAACATGCTTCCAGTTCAACGGAAGCGCGACGGCAGGGGATGCATGACAAGTGGCATGTCAGTGGGCGAAGTTGACCAAGAGACTGCCACAATGTTCAAATACGAGGCAGAGAACGGCGGAGTGATCGGCGGCAGACTGTTGTGCTGGACGACTGTTCCCAGGAACACCGCAGTCCTTTGATTGCAGTGCATGATTGTGGTAACGATGATATTAGTGTTTCTTAAAAAAATAGAATTATCCAACTTCCAACTTCCCGATTCAATTTTGTATATGACAGTCCCTGAAAAGACGTGACCTTCCGGTTTTTGCTGTCCATTCAAGATGCAATTTATGAACGGCTTTGGGTGTCTTTGTACCTGTCTGTGCCAGTGTCTTTCTCTGCCGAGGTCTGTCCTTAAATGTCCGTAACATTTTCCTCCAAAGTGACAAATAACGCTTGTTGTCACAATAGATGCGCTCCATGGAAGCTTTCTGGGCTGTTTCTTTTGTCTTTATCGCTCTGAAATGCATTGCTGTCGTTTGGTGGCTTTTGCAATGTCAAGCCATCCAGGGGTTACCTAGGTTAGATTTTGATCTTTGTGACCAACTTTCATCCTTTTGAAAGTCATACGATTTACGTGTAAATGACTCGCATTTTGCAGCTTTGTGTGGGCTGTCTATCACTGTTTTTTCCCATCGGTGCGGCTCGCTTATTTCTTGATACCGCCGTACGCACCAATACAGCATCACTGACCCGATATGACATACCGAATGCCACATGTGCCGATGTTCACTAGTACCCATCTGATAGTTTTCCAAGGGCAATTCAACACCGTTTTCCACACTGTTGCGTGCTTTGTCATTGAGGTAACAAGAGGGGTCCATACGGTATTGATCTTACATCTATGACCTGATTTGACCCGCAAAACGTTGCATTCACCAATGCTCAGTCTCACCTGATTTGATGCAGTTTGCCTCAAGTGTTCATCGCCGTCTTTACCATTGCTCCAGTTCTACCTCATTTTTAAAATCAGGGTAGGCCTTTGAGGCGCTGCCTGCTTAGGACGAGGATGAACAAGCTCCTTAGGGCAGGGCTATTATCAAGTTGATCAAGGCTAACATCAGTAGCTAATGGGCTGATTAAATAATTTTTGTCTCATACCGCATACAACCAAAACAGAAATGAACGCCAATTACGGCGAAGTTGTGTGCATGTATGTGTGTGTGTGTGTGTGTGTGTGTGTGTGTGTGTGTGTGTGTGTGTGTGTGTGTGTGTGTGTGTGTGTGTGTGTGTGTGTGTGTGTGTGTGTGTGTGTGTGTGTGTGTGTGTGTGTGTGTGTGTGTGTGTGTGTGTGTGTGTGTGTGTGTGTGTGTGTGTGTGTGTGTGTGTGTGTGTGTGTGTGTGTGTGTGTGTGTGTGTGTGTGTGTGTGTGTGTGTGTGTGTGTGTGTGTGTGTGTAACGGTAACCTTTTGCGCACATATCGGTGAAACATGAACTTAGCAGTGAGTGAAATATAATGGCAGAATAATAGAATAGCATGGCAAATACAGAATAGCAGTGAAACATGAACTTGCTATATAATGAACGCAATTTCTAAGTTTTCATGACAACGTCCGATTGCTCATCTTGCCCCGTGGGTGGGGTGATATGTTCCACGTAGTGAGGCATGTTGAGCGGTATTGATCATCTACAAGAATGCATAGATCTTCCTGGCTGTTTGTTCATCCATCGTCGGAAAACGGCATTCTTTTCTTCGTACTCATTCTCTTCTTCGTTGACTTCCACTTCGCTTTTCCACCTCGTGTTTTCATTTTCACACGTAGCGGCTTGCTCCTATTTAAATGCTGTTCTTGCTGGAGTCGCTTCTTTTCGGGAGTCGATGTCAGCGCCATCGGTTGTCCTCGCTTACGATTGGCTGTTCTACTCTTTCGTGGTGGAGCTTTTGATGTGGGCAATATGGCTTCCACTGCAGCACATGTGACTGGTGCGTCTAGCGCGGTTCCATCGGACCCCAGCTCAGTCCGTGAAAGGGTGCTACCTGGTCCCACACCGGAGGCGTCCGCTCCCAGCAGGGCGATACCAAGTCCTGCGCCTCTAGCGCTCACCCCCTGCGAGGCGCCACTTTGTCCGGCGCTAGAGGTATCCCGTGGCGGCCTGTTGGTCACATCTGCCGGCGAGAATGCGTGTTCTGGGAAAACTTCTCTCTTGAAGAGGGAGATCTCAGTTGTTCTGAACGCAGTCTGAATGTTGGACCCTGCGAAGACCTTGGTATATATGCACGGTTTGTTGGACGTCGTATGTTGGCATCGTCCTGCCTGGATTTCTCCGCATTCAGTCTGTTATTGCCAGTCTGACATCATTAAGTCTTCAGCAGACCGAAACCCGCTGTGTTCAGAGGCTGAAAGCAGTAAGAAGTGTGCGACGAAGCATGAGAACGTAATGCAGTTGCCACGAGTAAACTCACTTGTCCAAAGCGAGATATGAGAGGCGTGGTTGTCCAGGATGATGAGAACTTGATGTTCTGCCGAGCAGCGAGTCTTTGAAAGCGAGTGAGGTACTCGAGGAATCTATCATCGTTTACACATCCCCCTTCGTTCCATAACCTGCAGTGCCTGCAGGTGCGTCTCGAAGGAAGTGGTCTTTGAAGTTCACTCCGGGAAAGATGATGAGTAGTGGGACAAAATTTCCGACGGCGTGGGCTGAACAACTAGCGTGCACGACTCTCCTCTTTCTGTGGAAGTGATGGAGTCCACCTACCTGAATTCCTATATTGTCACCACTCTGTTGTAATGTAAAGTCATGAAATATGGGGATGGTATTAACACCCATCCTGCATATGTATCGACTGCATCGCCATATCGGTACCCGTACCTGCATACCTGAGGTGTTGTAGCTGCTTTGAGTTTATGAAATGATCTTTCCTTCTTTAGAGGCATCTCGATATTGATAATACCTTGTCTTGAACGCGTTTGAGAAATTTTAATGAAATATATTTGAGGTTATGGAACACAAACATCAATTCGCTACCGATCCGAGACACTGTCTATGGTGCCATGGCTGTCTGTATGTGTGACGGATTAATTGATTTAACAAAATGTTACGCAGTAGCAATTTAGGCACAACCCTACATAACTATTTGAATGTTGGCACAGGTTATAATGAGTCTAGAATGTCTTGACAAAAAGTCAACAAATGCCAAATATTCCGTCATCTTCACCGAGTCAGGAAGTAGAGAAAATCTGCTGTCTGCATTGGAGACAGAGAGAAAGAGAGAGAGAGAGAGAGAGAGAGAGAGAGAGAGAGAGAGAGAGAGAGATATATATATATATATATATATATATATATATATATATATATATATATATATACTGAACATTAAGCTGCAGTATCCAACTTGCTGGGAAGCCTAGATGTTAAAGATCAGCGCCGGGCGTCTTGAGCTGGCTGTAATAAAGGAATGTAATAAAACGCCCTCAGCAGCAAAACAACACTGTGGGAAAAGTGCCTGCCCTTTCAGTCGCGGCGTCGATCCAGGATTTGTCCTTTCCGAAGACCGGCGCGCCCCATTGAACGCCAAATGATGGTGTCCTCAAATCATTTGAGCGGATGTGTCCTGCTTCCAAGGAGTGCTTGTGCTGCTTTTATTGTTATGTTGCATGCGCTCACGTGCGGGATCAGGCAGCCTCTGTTTTCTAGGCGTACATCTGGAACCCTCGCAGATTCCTTCACAAACTCGCGATGCCAATGCTATCACTCTATGTTGCCAGGTAAGAAACTGGCGACTGGCACATGTCTCGTCTGCGGCTAGGGGAATGTCTGGCTAGCAATTGGGGACAGCTTCTCCGAATGGATATATCGCTCTGCAAGAAACATGTCAGTATGACAGGTCACTGTATCAGTTCAGAAACTAGAAAACTTCGACGACTGGCGGGAAAAGTTGGCAGGTTAAGATTGTTTGTTTCCTATTCAGCTTGTCGACTTACTTCGCTCTACTCGCTCTCCTGGTCCTGTTTATTGGATGCATGTCAGGGCCTTCCTGTGTTCCTGCCACATCGACTGAGCAAATCCCGATGCGCCTGAAAGCAGCTGGCCGTTTCAGAAAGCGGCTGCTACCCGTGTTATGCTATGTTTTTAGCAATGGCCTGCCCGCATTACACTGCCAGCCGTAGGCCATACTCTGGGTGTCCGTGCGCTTGGCTCCGCATTCTGGGCTGTACGGCGAAACCTTGCTGCCCGTGTCTGGGGGCCTTACAATGAGTTATGAGTCATCTGTCAATAGCAGCGTGTCCTCACCACCGCCACGCAATGACCAGTGCACCCCCGGTCCAGGGGGGCTGCAGCCGTGTTTGCAGTCGGCAGGGCTCGCCAGGTAATGCCCGACCACTTCGCAGGGAGAAAAGGGAAGAAAAACCAGTGTCCCGAGGGATACCATGCCCCAGCTGCAAAACTGTGAAACCAACTGGTAGGCCTGATGGTGGGCCACATTAGCATTCCGCTCCATTGCATTCTATTTCATTATTCACGAGGCGGGTGCAGTGCGCACCGGACTCGCCTGAGCTGACGGTCGGCGAATGGACGTCCGGCTCCGCTTCGTCTCTGCTCCGGTGCCGGCTCTGGTGAAGGCTTTGCTCCGCTGTTTCTGCTCCGGCGCCGGCTTTGTTTCGGCGGCTGTGCTCTGGTTATACTCTGCCTTTGCTCCGGTGGCGGCTTCGGCGCTGGCTGTTCTCCCGCTGTGCTCCGGCGGCTGTGCTCCGGGGCCGGAGCACAGTTGCACTGCTCCGCTCCGGCGGCCGTCTGTGTTCCGGCTGTGGCTCGGTGCTGACTCTGCTCTGACTGTCCTGCTACGGCAACGGCTGTGCTCCCGCGCCAGCTACGGCTCCGGCTCCGGCCCCGCTCCGGCGGCAGCTCCGGCTCCGGCTCTGGCTCCGGCTCTGGCTTGCTCCGTCGGCGGCTTCGCGCCGCAGCCCAGACCGGCGATGCTTTCGATTGTCAATAGATCTTGGATGCATTGATGCGGTACGTCAAGGCTTGGCATTTGATTTCTGGCTCTCTATGATCAAATGCGAATTGAGTTATGCATTAGTTAGGCAACCGTCGCATCCGCCTAGTGCCTGTAAGTGGCTCGGTGACTTTTCATAATGTAGAAAACCCACGCCATAACAGTGAAGTTGAAGGTTAGCACGCGCTCGGGTGGTGATCAATTCGCCCTACTCGCAAACGTTTTTCTATAATAAATTTCCAGAAGGTGCGGCAAAGCCGCGCCAAGGTTTGCATATCTGTACGTATCTGAAAAGTGGGTATTTTGGTATCGAAATTAGATGTTCGTTGTCAGGTCGCTGATCTATGGCAGGTCAAAGTCAGAGCGTCGCTTCAGTGAGGACAATTTCTGTGAAATCGTTCAATCTAACGCAACGACGGCGTTTTAGATGAAGTCATGTATCGTTGAGAGTTCCATAGACAATTTGACAGTTTGATTTGGGATTACGACAAATTCGGCATTGACCTTAGGTCAGGCATAAAGATCAGACCAAGGTAAAAGCCAACTTGCTTTTTACTTGAGACTTTCTCAGCGCGGTAATTTATAGTACTCATGTTTAATCTTTGATAACAGGGAACAGGCCACTAACCTCAAGTAGGTCACCAACCTCAATTTACCTAGATGAACCCTTTGTTTTAGGAACATACCACCCAAAGTTATCCTTGGCGCTTATTTAAATTCAAAAATTAAAACCATCTCTTAGGCTTTTGGTCACCATAACCTTTTAAAAGGCATAGGAGGTTACTGGCCTAAAATGGGCAGCAGTAATATTTTTCTTAGAGCGGGTGTCTATGTTCAAGACGATTGCATGAAGAGACCCAGCGGCAGTGTGGATATCAATATGGGGATTGACATTGCTGGGCCTTATTTGACCCGGAAGTCATGACCTATGAACCTCAAATTTTGACGAAAGTGAGCCCGCATACAGGGCAGCCTGCCCTAATAATTTGGCGTCTAACTTTTTTAGTTTTGATTTCATAGGGTCAAACTGACCCCTACCGGAGCGTATGACATTCAACCGGCCACCCAGGTGCGGCCCAACGATTAACAACTTTTGCCATGATGAGGCAAGAAAAATGTAACACGTTGAACATATGTGTATCCTTAAACCGTTTCTTTCCATTTCGGTGGAATATGTCAACATCGCATTTATTTTGTTCGGAACTAAAGGTCGCACGTTTGGGTGTCCCGGCCGCAGCTCTGAGCCTCCCCATGATGCTGTCCGAAGGACATTCACTAGGTTGCAAACTTTTCCCAATCCGCTAGGATAGAAGACTGCGGCTGATATTGGGAGACAGGTGCGTCAATGTGTATCTGGATGATATATGTTAAAATTCCGGGAATCGTGATGTGCCATTGGTCTCATGTGTTTCTACAGAACAGCTCCGCCCTTTTCACTTGTATTAAATCACGGACAATATAGGGAAACAGCGCATTTAACATTTTGCCAGCGAGGTTACGTAATGCATCCTATGATTTCGACAAAAATCTGTTCTGAGTCGCTTCTTAGTAGGCAAACTGTGAGGTGGCACTGGCTGTATATTGTGACCATGTTATTGATTCCTCCTGCCTGGCGCGGTCGGGGACACCGGCCGCGTGTCGGCCCCCGTTGCGTCGGTCAGCCCCTGTTACACCGGCCGTGTGCCCCGCTCCCCCCCCCCCCTCCCCCCGTACGTCGGTCGGCCCCGGGGACACCGGCTGTGTGTCGCCCCCCCCCCCCCCCACCTCCCAGTGCGTCGGTCGGCCCCGGGGACACCGACCGCGTGTCAGCCCCCCGGTGCGTCGGCCCCCGGTGCGTCTGTTGGCGCCGGCCGTGTGTCAGACGCGCCACACAGCGGACTGGGGCATTGCTGACCAGCGGCGGCCCCACCTCACCTGCGGCCGCCGGCGGTCCGGCGCCGATCCATTACACAAACGCGGCCGTGGTCGATGGCACCGGACAGCCGCGAACGTCGCCCGGCCCACCGGCGGACCGCGCCCCGCTGCCTCCACCCGGTGCTGATTTATTTAGCGTTGCGGGGGGAAAAACCGCAGAGCGTGGCCCTGGCGGTTTAGAAGACCGCGCGACGCAGCAGCACGAACGGAACGCAAGCAGTGGTCTGTGAGGTAGGCACAGAAATCCAGAAGTCTGAAAACGCTTTCAGAACATGACCGGCTGCCACATCCTGCGTTGGTCTGGGTATTCTGGTGCTGCCCGCAGGTGCACTTCTCGGTTCGCGGAGGAGTTCTCGCATTGCTGGATCCGGGTAAATGTTTACTGAACGATGGAAGGGTTTGCTGGTGCCAGCGTGACCTGTCATAACAGATACCAATTCGGGCGCAGTGTCAAGTCAAATCATAGCACAAACTGACGGAGCCCGGTGCCGGAGTGGACACGCGGCTTGGTCGGACCGATGAGGGTTTGTTTCACGCATGTTATGATTCCAAGTGTCGGACAGATTTTTGTCGGCGAACGGCGGTGGGTCGGCGGGACCTGACCTGGCGAACGGCGGTGGGTCGGCGGCACGTGACCTGGTTAACGGCGGTGGGTCTGCAGAACCTGACATGGCTAACGGCAATAGGTTGGCGGGGTTTGACCTGCTTGTATCAGAGGATGTCGATCGAGCTCTGTGTTGGGTTCTGGGCGGATGTTTTCCTAGACACCGTGCAGCTCGCAGGCTGCTTTGCGATCTTATCGTGTTATATTGATCGGTCCCATTACCTTTTCACCCCATTTTACAGTTTTGCGGACGGGTGGCTGGCATTTGAGCCAACAAACCAGTGAGAAACGA
>NW_023597054.1:62953638-62970355 GCF_011947565.3 Pollicipes pollicipes | reverse complement strand
TACCTGCACTCGAAGTAAAAATGACCTTCCTTACAACAACTTAAAACTAGATATTGATATAAGCCATCTCATTATAAATATACTGAGGATGATATATTCAAAATGTGTTAATCATCCTTGAATGCAGACGTACAGACAACGTGCACCATTTGCGAGTGAACGCTATGAGATGCAGTTTTTGGAGGTGGGCCTCACGCCTTCCATGGTGGGTGCTTCCAGTTTGCAGATGAGCTATGGCCTGCTTCTGTATGCAGTTTATTTAAAGGGAGTGTGTCTAGTCAAATTGGGATTTTTTAATTCACACGTAAAATGGTAGGGAACTTCGATTTAAAACTTTTTGTGTCATTGGTTTCCACCAACTTGCCTCCACTGACGAGATATTGTCACAGCCCCTAAATTTCCTTTGGTTTGTATGGAAGAACGAAGATATCGGGTTGCCCCAAGCAATATGCACTACTAAACACATCGGCATCATTGAGAAGGTATCGCTAGCTCCAGTCAGTGGTTTTTCGAGGATGTGGCTTGTCAGAGCTGACTGCAGCTTGCGAACGCAGCGATGGCGGCGGCCATTATGTTGATTTTTTACATTCAGCCAAGGGCTGCGGGTGTACAGAGTTAGCCTTATGGCAAAGCTGGTCAGTTGATACGCATCGCGATTAATTTATGTTGACCTACTTTATACTGAGGTGAGTCACAAGTATTGTGTCGCGTCAACCGGCTACACAAGGCTCTAGGAAAATGTGATTGTTCTGCGTTGTCTTGGCAGCGGCAATAGGCGGTTAAGTATATTTATTTACTATATATATATATATATATATATATATATATATATTTAAGTATACATAAGTATAAGTATACTACATACATATCTATAAAGGTATTTTTATATAAGTATATTTCAGGCTATATCCCTATACCCTGAAATTAATGACCGAATTCCGAATGCACGTGTACCGAATTCAGCGTTCGAAATAGCAGGCATATGCGCTGAAATGGTTGCTGCGATATCGCTGGTACACCAGACGTGTTCAGGGTATCATATTTTACCGTCTCCAGTTACGCAAGGGATCTTCAAGTGCGTACCACTGTATTCCGCCAACGCTCTCCCTATCACAACACCGTGGCAACCAAGATAATGGCCGTATCACTAGCGCGCAGTTACTCGCCACATATAACCCAGTGCATTCGTCCTTTCCTGTCCGATGATTGGTTTATTTTTTAGCATTGTTCACACACAGCCATCGACGTAAAGGATGAGAATGAATAAGCTATAACTGTTGCAAGACCCATACGCACATTGAAATACCAAGCTTAGTCATAGACGGTTGTAAAACTCCCCTTGGGCTTGTATTTTGAAAACCGAAAACACTAGACACACTTTCTTTAAGCGCTCCCGAAGATAAAAATCAGGTGGATTTGGACCCAGAAAATGTGTTTCCATTGGGCCAAATCGCTTGGTGAAGTGCACAACGAGCCAGGTTTCGCCAAAAACTTTTTTATTAAAAAGTAGTCACTTTTTTACAACTTCTGAGTGCTGTTTCGTGGGGAGCGCATTCGATGGAGCTACTCACTTTTTGTCTTTCACCATACCTTACTGGTGGAAATGGCTTCCAAAGTCAAGCAATGCCGTGGCTTAAAAAACGGCCCGCAAGCTGCGATGCATGCGACACATATTAAATGCGCTGTTGTAACTGTTCGTCCAGATATAGCGATTGCACCACAAAATAAGGACAGCATGGGTTTTTCGGTTCAGCTCCTTGTTTTATCCACAGCAGGAACGATTGCACTTGAGAGCTCTGCACCTCTTTGATACTATATATGTCGCGATGGTAAACTGAGCCATTACACCATAGGCTCCAGTAAAAGTGTAGAGCTACAAAAAGTCCCATCGAATCTCGACGAAGTGTTTGCACTCAACCAAACTTCAGCGTCCTTGAGCCATGAATCTGAGAAGGCAGTTGCGCATGTTGCGTCAGTGCCATATGCTAGCGTTCCAGTATGGTATTGCGGGCGTCGAGCCGGCTCACCGCCAGCTGAGCAGCCGTGCCTTCGCGGTCGCGTTACCCTGTCCGGTCGCGGCGGGTGTCTAATCACCGGACAGCGGGGTCGTGACTTACATGACACGGGAGGACAGAGTGCCATGGGAGCAGAAGTCCTGTGTGTCGGTGGGCGTGATCAGTTCAGTGGCACGATGCGGGCAGGAGATAGAATGTTTTTTGTGAGGGGCCTTGGATGCGCGCCGGCCTTGTTGATCTTTCAGCATAACGCTAATAATAGTTGCTCATTCAAGAATGATTTAAAGTTCTGCCAGACTGTAATTCCATGGATAATGTCAAAAATAAAGCCTAACGAGATTATTGATCAAAATCAAAGTGCCATCAAGACTACAGCCGAGAGTTTAATAGCGTTTTTGAGCACCATGGAGGGCATTGCCGTTTTCCGGCGATGAACTGAGATGAAGACTAGGTAAAGAAGTCAGGAATGGTCTGCAGAGGACGGAAGGTCAACACCAAATATGGTAGCTAGCCTGATTATAACATGTAGCATATTGCATGTGACGTGACGTGACGTGATGTGGGATATAGTAACGTGTCGCGACATGCCGCGACATGACTTGGCGTGACTTAAAATGACGTGATGTGGCATGTTGGTTAAAATGGCCGCCATTTATGCATGCTTACTGCTCAGGAGCGTTTGAAAATACAGCTGTCTTTCATGTAATAAACTAATGCATGCCACTCAGGCCTCCTGTCCGTTTGGCTGACTTTGTCTGATTGATTCACGGGAACTGCTTTTGAGTGTACCGTTCGAATGGAGTCAAGAATACTTTATATAATACTCCTTTTGTCAACTAATGTATATTCTCACTCGAATTTTTATATGTGGCTGTTTAGACGTAAAGGTTACAATGTTGCATCGAAATCAGGTAATCGATTTGAGCCGAGAAATCACCAGTTCGATTAAAACCCTAAAACTGGCACCATTGATTCCTCCTTTTCAAATCGCCATTGGTACCTCCATTCATGACAAACAACTCAAAGGCTTTGTGTCACGGCTTTAGTTTTATAAATGGTCAAAACACCATTAGGCAGTGTTATCACTCTTGGCTTGCTTTACTTGATTTATCCTTTTCTCGGGTGTCCTGTAACCCGCACGTCAAAACAGGTTTTAAAATGGAACTCATCGCATAAAATGCTGCAAACAGCAAGATATGCACTCAAACAACGCACGCCCTGCAAATCTGATATTATCGCGCGACTGTTTTAGAGGTAATTTGGCCAACCGTGGAACGCGGTGATAACTCCATACGCAAGAGCCGGCAAATCTCCTCCCTAAAATATGCTGTTAGCTACCATTCATGGCTCCCTTGTCAATGTGAGGTAGCCCACTATCCCGCTAGGACTATCGCTCGTTCATCTTGATAATCCGTTTGTTGCCAACAGCATCCCAGTATTCCTGGAACACAAAGATCTTTCTGACTTGCCCGCGCCGGTTTCATATAACATAAGAAAGAGGCTGATATTCAGTGATCATTGGCTGACGGCAGTAAGCCACTGGCTGCATAGTTATGATGTAAAACTAGCTTCACTAAGCTGTAAATTGTTTTCTAAATTTGGAGAAAAGTTGCGCAGCAGTCTAGATCAGTGTACTCGTCGTTGGGGATAATTGAGATTGAGAGGATTATATTTTTAAAAGTTAGAGGCTATGAAACCTGTGAAATTCCATGATTTTTTTGTCAGATCCCTTTCGCTGTGGAATGTTTACGCTGTTTTAGTTGGGCACTTTTATAATTAGTTCTGACCTTAACGGAGTTGAGTGTGTGGTGATGACACTCCATCGTAGTAGTGTTTCAGTTCAAAGCGGTACGATTAGAGCCAAGGCGCAAAATTGACAGCATCGCAGTTCGTCGGGCGTTTTGAGATCAAGAAACTGCCTGTTTAAAATTAAAGTTTTCCACTCGCCCTGGGAAAATGAGCTTTGTAAACTTCTTCGGCACGCACCGTTCCCGTAACACCGGCTAAGATGTTGGGGGCAAATCCTCCCAATTCACAAGAGTTATCTCCCGAACCGTTCAGCAGGTGATGACGATGTTCTGGTTGGCGGACTTCGGAAAGCTTATAGACCTGACCGAAAAGTGTCAACTTCCTGCCGCCTAAGGCGTAGGAGACTTGGCATGGTGCACAAGTGTCTGCGTCTGCACGGCGAATATGTAGAAAATCGTGCTCTGAGACACGTTATTGGGCGTCCGTGCACCATATCTTACTGTTGACTGGTTCTCAGACTGTCCAGTGCCCACGTGATAAACGTCATGAGTAGGCATGACCTTCGCGAAAGTCGTACTAAGTCAAGGTCATACAATTTGAATAAAATCACGACATCGTTGCCGCATGAGTAAAGACGGCTGAGATGCAGAATTTAAGTTGTGGTTGCGAACCTGAACATTATTTTAAGGACTCGGCTATCAAAAAAGTATGAGTAAAGGTGTAGGTAATTATAAAAGACTCCTGCGGTTTATTCGTTGTGTTCTTTTTGTCATGGAGTGTTCTCCCAAACATAGACATTTTAAAGTTTTTCCTGCTGCTCGGATGCGAGGAAGATTACAGTACCATCACGCGTTTCTTCTATCCTCGCAGCGCCTTAGTAGATAGTTTTACAGTTGACTACAACACACAAAAATGTCAATGTTTCATGCCTTCGGGATTTGTGATGCTGAGATATTTGGGCTTATAATGCAATCCTCAAATCAGGCTACTGTTTTGGTAGGTGCATTTTCTTTAGGACCAAGGTCACGGTGGATTAAGTCTTGAAAATCAGCAGAAGCCCGGTTGCCGCACGTAGTGCATCAATCTTACAGCGGCGCATGAATACTGGGAGTGCAAGCTGACCTCATGACAAATTCATACAAGTCGATGGAAGGGCATCAGACGAGCTTGAATTACTCTTTGGGGTTCAATCTTGACATCTCTTGATGTTAGGTAATTTTCTCCGCGATCGTATGCAAAGTGACGTAAAGATGGCAAAGAACGTAACTTAACCTCCTGTTTTGACCTAACAGGCTAATTGTGACGCGAAACTGCAATTTTTTTTCAAAATTTGTGGAACCCATGTTGGGATAACACCATAATGTATCATTAATATCTCAGCGCATCTGGTTTGGACAAGGCTATGAACAGACTATGACAACTGCCTAGTATGATAGACGGGGGCCTATTACGACCCATCTATTAAACGCTTTATCTGGGTCTCGTTGTTGCAGCATTTCTAAATTTTGAATTCAGAGTCCTGCTTAGCGTTGTCCCCTCACACTGCGGTGCTGTCTTTGTATCTTTACGATGTTGTCCCGTGCGTCAAGAATTAATGATATCTCCCTTAACGGTGCAGTGTTTTCTCCCGAGCTTCGGCGATGTTGTCTCCCGCGCCTTTGCGGTGTTGTTGCCTTGCCCCACGCTGTTGTCCCCGCGTCTCGGCAGCGTTGTCTCCGCGTCTCGGCAGTGTTGTCTCCCGCAACTCACGGAGATTGCTTACCCTGCGTCGCGTGCCGCTGCGAAATTAGCGGCAGGGCTGATCTGACAGATGGCGGGGCGGGCGCCGGCTCCGCCGCCGCGCACAACAATAATGGACGAAATGGAGCGGGGCGTCCCGACCTCGACGGCCGCGGCGGCCGCGGCGGCCCGGCCCGGCCCGGCCCGGCCTGGCCGCCATCGCACAGCAGGTAGCCAGGGCTCAGCCGCTGGGCGTGAGGTGGTAGCCCGCTGTTGGCTGTTAGGAGAACATCCGATGGGGGACACTGACGACGGTCGGTGTCCCCGGACACCGCTGTTGGCTGTTAGGAGAACTGATCCGATGGGGGACACTGACGACGGTCGGTGCAGCCGGACGGCCAAGAGAGCTGTCCCACAGGGGTTCAGAGGTCAGGTCTGTGGCCAGGCGTCTGGACGCTGCGTCAGGCGCCGTGCCAGGGATGCATTGGCCGAGGTCTGGCTGGATCGGACTCGACCGTGGTGCACAGATCCCAGCTACAGCCTACAAAGGAAGCAGCTACGATGCACGGTCAGTCTGCGTACCACTTGTCAGATACCATCTTGGAATGGAAAGGAGGAGACATTCTTGTACCGACAGCGCCTGGCAGCATAACGCAACAGTCTTGACCCCCTGCTGCCTCTTACTTTCGCGATACCGGGCACCGCGACGAGTTTGCGTCGCGATCAACACCAGTGTAATCGGTACACAGACACGTGGCATGCAGCAGCTCCTACTGTCGCGACCAGAGCATTGACAGGGAAAGCGGCACAAAGGATCGGGCGGGAATACACCGACGTCGTGGCGGAGGTGTCCAGTGTAGGGCAGACGTCATGGCAGACAGGCTGACGCCTTGCCGCTGCCCGGTATTAAATCCACCACATGCTTGACCAGGTGCACGCACCCGGATGTAAGGTCATCCAACACGCTATCCTCACTCATGTAGCGGAGCGCAAAAGAAAAAATAGCGTCTCGGGGGGGGGGGGGGGGGGGGAGGGGGTGAAGCGCAAGAATCCAACGACGTGTTTTTCCGTGGAGCTCCTTTGTCCGGAGCAGCGGCTCGGCCGGTGGTCCCGTGGGTTTGATGACAAACTTGTGTCCTGGGACGCGGAGCATCAGTTTGAAGTTTGTTGTCCCACACATTGCCTGGAGCTGCTTGTAGAGCCAGAAGAGGTTGATTTTAGGAACTGAAGAGTATTCATCCCCCGAGCGCATTATCCCGTAGGAACCGTGCGTGTCCAGGTTCAGCTGAAAGTCAGCCGGCGGGGGGGGGGGCAGGAACTGTCAGAAGACGATCTGAAAAGGTCGGCGGGTCGTGTCGATCGCTCAGCAGAAGCAGAATCAGAGGCCGTAAGCGAGCGTAAGTCGAAAACGTGGTGCCCTAGGGCTGAGCAAGTCCAGATCAAAATGCGTTTGCTTGAGATGAGCGTAAGTCAGCAGGATTGGTGACTGCACGCGCGCAGCGGTCACTAATGATATCACACGCGCGAGGGTCAGCAACCGTGCACTAAAGGGGTTCAAGAAACAGTCCATGCATTTGCGGGGATAGAGGACGAGGCAATAGCAGAAACATTCGTTTTCCCTTGCTGGCGCTTCCCGCTTATGGCAGGCAAGCGAGTAAGAGCCCGAACGACCAAAAGAACGCTGTTCTACGAACAAGTAAGGAAAACTGATCACAAGCATACCAAAAATGACGGTAATAAGTTCGCTGGGCTCATTTTTTGGACCAATTGGACTTCAATGGACCATTACATTTTGAACTAATAGTGAGGGAGTGGTGCAGCTTACATTAATTATTTTGTGTGTTTTGACATTGTCTCTGAGGTCTACGAAGTGCGGTCGAAGTGACAAGCTGCCATATCAGGGTGACGATTTTATATGTGGTCTTAAAGGCAGTGGTCTTGTCTGAAACAGATGGCGAGCTGATTCCAAGCAGACTCTATCGTGATGTCACCATACGCCATATGTGTCAAGTCCTCACTGTTAGCAAGGCATACAAAGATGCAGCATTTCGCCCACAAGGAAGAGAGGATTGAGTGGAGGTGCTGCACTGAACACAGTCCTGAAACATGAACTATTGTTCCTTACACTCTTCTATCGGATTAGCAAGAACTCAGCTTATGCACCTGACCAGAACTTTTCCCATGGTGGTTCTCCTGAGCTAATTACTGGCCTGTAGATATTACGTGACTGCTTCCATGAGGCCAGGGGGAGCGAAGATGCGGTGTGTCGCACACGCACGTGCAGTGCCGGGTAACGCATCTAGTGGCCGGTATTCGAACTACACCCTTTTCTTTCCAGATGTCGCTGCTATCGACTGTTTCAAGTGCGTGTCGAACAACGGCGATAACCCGAAGTGCGAGGACACGTTCCACAATAACATCACCGGCGATATATACGAGTCTCCCTGCATGGGAGGCAGGAAAAACAGAAACGGACTATTCCCAGCCACGGCGTGCATCAAGCTCAATGGAGTATTTCGTAAGAATTAAATGTCACGGCCATGATATGTGTGCTGTACGCAGTCATTTTTAGCTGTGTGGTTTGGTTTGAACCGTAAAACGTAAAGACCACTAATGCCTTGGAACCGATCTTCTTAGTTTCCTTATAAAACTACCGTGAAATGACTGATAGCCCGCGGGCACAGGATACCTCATTCGCATAATTGTGTAAGGAGCGGGGATCATGCATCGCGCGAGGCGGCGTTTCTGCTGCCATCTTCGTCACGATCTGTCATCTTAACGGAGAGACCTCGCCTGGGTGTCAGGAGAGACGCTTTACTCAGGCACTGATTACCGATGCGCTCTGGTGTGTGTAGCACTCAGCATAATGCAATTCGGTTCTGTGGAGACGGCGCGTACAGCTCTGATGCGCGTCAGTGAGTGACGGCGACGGAGAATAGCTCGTGGTGGGCGCGTGCGCCACTGTGTCACGGTGGTGGACGACCTCCCGCACGTGCAGCAGACACCGCTGTGTCGCTCGGTGTCAGTGACGGGGTTACCCTGTCCACACGGTACGCGCCGGGGTGGACAACACCCGTGCCGCTCCGAGTCA
Organism: Pollicipes pollicipes; assembly: GCF_011947565.3. NCBI lineage: Eukaryota > Metazoa > Arthropoda > Thecostraca > Pollicipedomorpha > Pollicipedidae > Pollicipes > Pollicipes pollicipes. Next base: position 62,961,781 of record NW_023597054.1, on the reverse strand, counting down.
GTGACGGTTAACTCCGCGTCCACCGCGTTGACCAGTCCTGTCACTCCGTGGCAGTGAGCCTGTCCACACAGTGGACGCCTGTGTGGACACCAGTGCGTCACCGGGTGTGAGTGATGTGTGCGTTCATGCCGCTGCAGTGGACACCGGCGAGCGGATCATGGTGCGAGGCTGCGCCCTGGACAGCGGCACGCTCACCACCGACACGGAGATCATCCGCATGTCACATTGCGGCAGCCTCATGTTTCAGGAGAGGTGAGCATGTGCCAGCCCCGGCGGGGCCCACCTCACGGACCACCACTGCGGTCCGATCCTGACGGCGGTGGGCGTCGTAAACGCCGTTTGAGCCGCACTCTTACATAGGCTTAAATTCGCGTTCTGATTTCATGTAAGTTCATATATATTGAGGTGAAGCACGCAGCTTTTGAAATTTATTTGTACAGGCTGTTTGAATAATTACCTGCGTTTCTGCGGTACGTCAGGTAATTTTCAGGCCGTTTTTTTTAGGCGCCGCCTAATATAGACCCACGCGTGACAGTCCCCTCCCCTCCCCCCCCCCCCCACATTAGCAGCACTCAGCTGTACGAAGTGCAAGCACCCGTTGCCGTGGTGACAGCACTCCGCTGTCTGCATGAGCTGGTACATCAGGTGTCCACGGCTGGCGCATCCCACGCATATTTGTTCGAGATACTTGCCATGTCGCCTTCTGGGGGCTGACCCTGCGCTTTGCGTCGCAGATACGTGAAGGGGTGCCTGCAGAGCTGTGACGACATCGACGGCTGCAACGGCGCCGCCGGCGCGGCCGTCTCGACCGGCGTCGGCCTCTGCGCTGCGCTCCTCGCGGCGGTCGTCAGGTAGAGACGCAATGTCGTGCGCTGGGATGGGTGCAGCTCGGCGATCAACATGACGCTGTCGCGGATGCGCTAGCTGCGCCTTCATTCATGCTTTGAAATTGTTTTCATCGTTGTCGTCTGCATAAATAACTGGATGATCAGGGTGTCACTATCAGTACGTAATTGGCACATGGCTTTGTGCGCCCCTGTGACAGCGTCGAGTTCGTTGCTTCGTTTCTGCGTGCTCGAGTTTGCGTTTCAATTGGTCACAGATCATTATATGCCGGCGGGACTTCACTATAGAGCTTTGATTTCGTTTCGTCGTTTGTGTGTGGTAGTGTTGTCATGTCACTGGATCACATAGGCGATAATGTTCCGGAGGAGATGCAATGTGAAGCATCGCGTTGAACTGATGTTGGCTACGTACAGCATGCGAAATGTGCATGCAATGGAACGCTGCTGGCTCGAATGATAAATTTCGGTAACTGGCTGTTTTTGAACAGCTGTTTGACGCCGTCCGACATATCTAAAGACATTTATGAAAAGATATACCCGGTTTGCGTTGATGTTAAGATAGGCAATCAGTTGTCGAAGGACTGCGTGTCCCCTCACATCACATTTTCCGTAGCTGTTACCCATGCTATGTTGTGTCAATGTTGCGTTGCGACATTTTCGTGTGTGTGTTTCATCCCCAAGTGGGATGACGCTTCCAGTGTTGGTTACGTCCGGCGCTGTATTTGGGCATCACTTAATGCTTCTCATAATGCGTGTAGTTATTGTTGTGACCCGTGCTTTGTTGCGAAGACAAGTCGTTGCCGCTGTTTGACCTTTGCTTACCTTTTTTGTTAGCTTCCTTTAAGTGTCACACAACAGTTAACGGGACGCCTCAGCACCATGTCATAAGCAGCTGCGTTCGGCTCATCTCGTTTAACCGCATATGTGCATGTTTAATTGGCTGATAGGTTTTTGCCGAAAGGTGCGGTGATTGATTTATTCACTAACAACGTCACACGTAAATTTACTAGACATGGGACACTACTATGGTGAAGGGTTCGTGCATTTGTAGGCATGGTAAGTACTCAATGGAATTTGGATGACCCCTTTAGAATGACTACATACGTTAAAGTAGATTGGTACTGTGCATCTGGAATGCACTGGCGGTCATGGACCTTGCTAACATCGTCATTTTTTGTAAATGTCATACGGGCACCAGATACCAGCCAGTGTTTACAGTTCATATGCAACTTTTTTCTTCTTCAGAACACACGCGATAAAGCGAAACACATTGTTCACACTTCGATTTGCCAACTTACAAGAAATCACAAGAAATTAGATACAAGAGATCAAGCCTTGCACATATGGAGAACACATGATCCTCCAGGGTGAAGTGTTTGCATTTAGAAGGGGCTTTGAATTGTGTATGTTGTTTATTCAATTGTTCCAATGGGGTGGTCTTTGCTGTTTTGTTTTTTGCGGCAATAACGTAGCAGTCAAGTGGTTTCATCCCGCTGAATCACATAGTTCTGGCGCGCAAAGGTCACGTATGGGAGGCTGGGGTTTTGTGTTGTGGGTCTAGAACGTGTTCGTGAAAACGTAGCCGAATAGGTATTTTTATTTGCCAACATACGATGCACTTTTACTCGTGCTCTTACATATCAAAAACGTTACAAAATACTCCCTATACCAGACGTCAGAGTTTGACTTTTCTGCACACCAGATATTTACCTTATCGTTTATTTCTGCACACTTGAACTATGATATTTGGCGTGCTGAGGCTCCGTGGTTATAAAGTTAAGTTGATTAGAATATCATCCACGACGCGAAATAGGTGTGTCAATATACACAAACGCAATGCGCGTCCTCTGCTTAATAGAAGCACTTCATCCTGGACAATTATTTAGCTTTCATCTATGCAAAGCTTGTTTTATTTCCTGTTTTCCCACAATCGGTCCGGTTAAAGTGTGGACAAGGTGTGCGGTTTTATCGCGTGTATTCTGAGAACAAAAAGTTGTATACGCGCTGCCAATAGGCTGATGTGGGATTCCAGGGCAAGGGGAGGACAACTCCGCTTAGAGGCACGAAAAGCTCTTCTAATGCCATTCACGGCAGCACAGTTTCATTCTCCATAACGTCCATAACGTAGGAGAAAGCTCGAATCGAATCAGACACTCGTTTCATCACATTTACCGACGTTTTTTCTAGCAAGATCGACTCTTATTCATTCCTGTGAAGAGAATATAAATCTACTTACTTTGTAAAGTAGGAACTTGTTTTTGAGTTGTTGCGAAAATACGTACCACGCTGCGCGCTGAAAACCAACCGTATTATCATACGGTTATCATAAACCGTATCCACCCCGTCTTCTAAGGCTGCCATGGTGGTGTAGGAGTGTGGAGAGTGGAACACGGTGCCTTCACACAGTCCCGGCCGGTCTGTGGACAGTCAGTTGCGCTCGGCGTCAACGCGTTGTAAATGGCTAAATGGCATGTGTTGTATGGTTCGATGATAACGGGCGTGAATGGTGGAGTCCTTCCGATTGTGAAGTGCTCAGTGTGTGCGTTTGTGTTTTGGTCGTATCGTTGCGAAGCACTGCTTAATAACACAGCGGTATCTGAAAATGGTCAATGACAGGCTTGTGGTCATAGTTTAGGCACTCCCACGCGATGCTGAAGTATTTCGCGAAAATTGGACTGACCTGTGATGCTTTGTACACTAACCGAAGCAATACGCACTGGTGGAAGATAGTGAATGGCTGCAGTTTTATCATGGTTGATATATTGCACATGTCGACTCTATTCCCCCCGTTGCTCTGAATAGAGTGCTGAGCGTCAACCTCTGTTAATGGTGACGAAGCGCGACATGGGCATTCTCCACGGAAGACTTTGTTGATGCAGATGCCCACGTGGTCGGGGCTGAGTCCGTACAAGTGCAGCCGGGCTCGAGCTCTTCTGTAACTGCGAGCTGTAGAGATCGATAGTTAAATCAATACGAAAATGACACGAAACCGCGTGCGCCGTGCGCAAGGATTCCGCGTTTGGTGGCATTTGTGTGGCATTCAAGCAAATAGGTAGATGTTAGATGAGTGTGCATGTTAAAACGCTGCGTGTATTGCCTTAGTGGCGAATAATTCAGCGTGCTCAGATGATGTTGTTTAATATGTTTAGAAACCTATTATGTCGGACCTGTCTCTGCGCGGAGTGGAACAGCCCTACACCGATTCCTCTGATTAAACCTTTTTAAGTCTGGCTGCAGATCCCAGGCTCATGTCATATCAGGTAACTGGACCCCATGAATTCATTCTATAAGTTCTGCATGGCGAAATATGGGGAATCGGCGTCCAGTAACGCGTCCCCGGCCTCTTCTCAACACCGCATCCCCAAGTACAGTGGTTCTGGCCGTGTCCAGTGGTTTTATCATGTACGTTGTTGGTACTCGTGATGCATGTTGTTTAAATATCCGGAAGTCAGGCTATCTCGCCAAATTTAAAGATCACGTTCAATCAGCCCACACACCCGTTTATGTCATGAGCCAATGGACTGAGATGAGTCAATAGTGCGATATCTAAGTCAAGGACAATGTCAAATGGGGTCAAGACCGGTCAAAATATTGTTACCACACCTTTCACGGTGTTTAACCATCTTGGGCGTGACATGGAAATCGTATCGTTACATGAAGATCGTAAGCCAAAGTCAAGGTGACTCAGCTATGACGAAGGTCATTTTGTGCTGTTCCGACAGAGCAGGCCAATCGCACAAGGTGCTGCAAAATAGGAGCCACTAAATTTTGTCAGGGGTCACCGATCCTATTTTGACTTGTACTGCAGCACATCGGATGCAGAATCAGCAAGGGGGTCGTGACGTCACCCGAGTCAGTAAACGTGGCGAGACCGGCAATGGATCTGTTCGATCTCCACCAACAGATGGAGCAGGTCTCGTGCAAAATAACTGTTTGCACATGTCAGTGAAATGTTTCTTGCCATTTATTAATCAAAACCGTATCTCCCTCCATTGTCTGTCTACCATAAGGCGCTTGTAAAACATGAGTTGTTCATATGTTGACGATGTGAATACATATTTTATGACAAGTTTCTTGCATTACCAGTATACCAAAACACAGTACTGTTGCACTCTTCTAGCATATAATTTTTTGCGATTTCGTTTAACGTGCTTTAAATGACGAATGGACGAGATGAAGTTGTGATTGGTAAACCTTCGGCGTAAGAGAAGAAAATTATCAGCCCGTGTTTTGCAGCATGCAACTGCTTAAATATAGAAGGGTAGTGAATATCCATTTGTTTGAAGATGCAAATAGAGCGAGGAAGGTGGGGCTATAGATCCGGACAAACACACAGCGAACACTTAACACTTATTAACATATGTTTTGCAGCGTGTAACTGCTTAAATATGGGAGGGTAGTGAGCATCCATTTGTTTGAAGATACAAATAGAGCGAGGAAAGCGGGACTATAGATCCGGACAGACACAGGCGTAGTAATACTCATGACAAAGTATGGAAAAAGTAGATCACATGATATGGACACACAGAATAGCAACGATTAAAGCGCAGACTACAAAATATGGATACGAAGAATATCAAGATGCAGAATGTAGCCTGAAAATATTAAGAACACAAAATATCAGCACATAAGATATTAATGCGTAAAACACAACCCCGCAGCTATTTGGAGCATGGACGTCAATTTCCCTGAACAAAAAAAAGCATGGATCGCTCACCAAAACGCTGTGAATATATATATATATATATATATATATATAATTGTATGGCTTCGGATGCTGGATGGATGGGAGAGCCTGCACTATCAAAACATTCAGACAATTGATGAACTTCAAGGAAATGACCAGAAAGCGACCCGAATTTTCTTGCAGCCCTCAACGACGTCCGGAATTTCCCATTATGTCACTGATATATATATATATATATATATATATATATATATATATATATATATATATATATATATATATATATATATATATATGTGTGTGTGTGTGTGTGTGTGTGTGTGTGTGTGTGTGTGTGTGTGTGTGTGTGTGTGTGTGTGTGTGTGTGTGTGTGTGTGTGGTGTGTGTGTGTGTGTGTGTGTGTGTGTGTGTGTGTGTGTGTGTGTGTGTGTGTGTGTGTGTGTGTGTGTGTGTGTGTGTGTGTGTGTGTGTGTGTGTGTGTGTATAACGAGCAGAATACGTCCCTGCACACTGCAACCGAGACGCTGCTCTGAGGCATCACACTGCGGATGCACCTCACGTCGCTGTCCTCACGTCCTCACGTAATCACGACGCTGGTCATCAGCGGTTTGCCGCACTCAGCGGCGATGAAAACATAATTTGCAGATATGTTAAGCTGCAAATGTTTTCGCAATCCATTACAGGCATGCCACTTAATCATAGAACATATTGACCCTACAACTTATGGGGGTCTGTTCTGTTGTGCATGGGCTGTTATGGCCCCACCAGCGCATTAGGTTGTGACACGGGTGTTGATTTGTATTTTTTGTTAGCTTGCCCCTCCCCAATGTCATGTCGCTACCCCACAACACCCCAATGTTGCTTTCACCGACAATATGTTTCGCTGCAATATTCCAAAAGCGTAGAACAAGGTTGACTTTCATGCAAAAACCCCCTTAATTGGATATTGTTCGCTGGCCATGACTGCAGACAGAGACGCAGCCAGAATTTGCGGCAGTAGGGCCTACCATGTTTTGTGACGTTGGTGGGGAGAGGGAATATATATATATTTGGTTTATCGATCTCTTGCAAAAAGATCAGTTAACATAACGTCAGCTCTGCCTCATGCGAGTAGCGTGTGGCATGGACTCGTGTGGTTGGTCCTACAAGATTGTCGTGGCGTCGAAGCACCCAGCACCCTTAGTGGTCTTACTTCGGTATCGATGATTGACATGTAGACCACAAAAAAGGGTTTGTGTGTTGTTGCCTTCGATCAGTCGCGCGCACAAACTTTCAGAAGTGCACACTTGGCTCAGGCACGGAGACGAAGTTGGCGTCAGTTTTGGCATCGGCTTCGAAAAGACGCCGTTTTTCTTCAGTGGCTTCGACTTTGGCTTCTACTTTGAGCCGCTTTTCACGGCTGGCTTCGGCTTTGGCTTTTTCTTCGTGTTGATTAAAACAGTTGACTTCGGCTTCGTTTTTGTGTCATTTTAAGAACTATGCCTTCAGCTCGATTAAGAGTCGAGCATGATGTCTGAATCACTCCGGTCTCAGCCTCATCTTGAACCGCTGGCTTCGGCTTTTCACAATAATTCTCTCCCTGCAGCTGCACCTTTGCTTCGCAAAAACAGTGTTGCCCATCCTATCATCCAATATACCCAACAATATCTTATGATGCAATGATTATACGTAGGGGCGTAGTTCCGCAAAATTGTTCTGGGAGGTACAAGGCTGAGCAGTGACAAAGGACGCAACTACCCCAAAATACGTCAGAAAGTAGCGAGTTTCTCTCCGGTTCTGGCCCACTTTTTCAAAAGTTAAGTAGTCGTTTTTCTTCCCCACACCAGCTGAATAGGAATTACAACCCTGCGTTGGTCAAAACAAAAAGAAAGCAATTCACTAGGAGAAAAACAGTTGCCTCTTTAAAGTAAAAAAGCGGCGAATATTTCTCAAGACCAAGAAGGCTTTGATGAGGGCCGGAGATTCAACCGTTCCGAAAAGAAACTGACGCACAAAACGATGGCAACAGTCTGAAAAATAATGCATGCGAAATGCTTATGCCTTGTCTTGATCACTTTGGTGCATACAGATTGAATTTTGTGATTCCGTGTAGCTTAAATTGACGGCAAAAATAATTTCGAATTCGCGAAACAACATTGTATATTTTTTTCGGCTTTGGTTTTGGATTATTGATGTGAAATTGATGGATTCAGCTTCGGCTTCACCTTTTCTAAATTGAAAGACCCTAGCCTCGGATTTGGCTTTGAGGAGAAAAAAGTTCAACTATTTTATTTTTCTTATTCAAATATAACTTTATTTTTATAAATATACGAAGCCCCTGGCGTCGGCTTTGGTTTTTTAGATGCCAACTTGAGTTTCATCGGCTTTAGCTTCGATATAGCCTTCATGTCGTCTCGGCTTCGAGCTTGGGCACAAAGCCAGAGGTCTGACTTCGCCCACGCCAGACGTAGCCATTAACTTGTGGAAATGAAGCTATGAGACACTCCCGTCAAGTGCATCAGATAGCTTAAGTTGCATTGAGCACATGCCCATGCTAGCTACTGCCTTTAGGTGAAATTTTTAACCCCACAGGGCACGCGATACTGCGCTAACGGGGCAGAATCGCTATCAC